>NC_051155.1:185506855-185644355 GCF_013339745.2 Dermacentor silvarum | reverse complement strand
AGAGGGTGAAAAATGGTGGTCATATCTGTTGTAAATATATCTTATCGCTTTGTTTTGCAGAGATTACAATTTGTTAGCGTCACAAGAAGAATACGGGAACCAGACAACGGACGCATACTCCAAAACTGGCCTGATCAGTGTCTTGTATGCAGTTAGTTTGCAATCCTTAGTAGCGTCCTTTAATGTACGTTTTAAATATGCTAATTTGCGAAGTGCCTTCGAGTGGATGCAGTCTATGTGTTTCTGCCATTTCACGTTATGAGCAAAAGTTACCCCGAGGTACTTGAATTCATCTACATGTGCAATTTTAGTCCCACTGAAACCATAATTAAAGTGCAAAGGTGTTTTCTTATTCGTGAAGGTCATCGAGACTGTCTTTGTTAGGTTAGGTGCTAGTTGCCAAGTATCGCTCCAAGCGCAAAACTTAGAAAAAAACTTCATTTAATACTGACTGGTCATTTGCATTCGACACTTCGGAATACAGTACACAATCGTCTGCGTATAACCGTAGCTTAACTGGCGAGTTTTCAGTGACCTTCACGGCGTCATTGATATAGATTATAAATAAAAGCGGGCCTAACACAGATCCTTGGGGCACACCAGATGTAACTTCGATAGTATTGGACTTACTTTTATTAAAGGAAACGTACTGGCTTCTGCGATGCAAGTAATCAGCAATCCAAGTAATTAGTTGGTCATTTTTAATAACCTCACGAAGCTTGAGAAGCAGTTTTCTATGACAGCAAGAGTCGAAAGCTTTAGCATAGTCTATAAATATAGCATCCAGCTGGCCTCGGCTATTTAGCACCGTAGCAATGTCATGCGAAAACTCAATAAGTTGTGTTATTGTCGAGAAACCGGGCCGAAACCATGTTGACACGCCGAGATAACGTTGTTCTCTGTTAAGTAACTAACAATGTGTTTGTGAATAATGTGTTCAAGTAACTTACAACTAGTACATAACAAGGAAATTGGCCTGTAGTTAGAAATGATTTGCTTTTTACCAGATTTAAAAACTGGGACCACGTTAGCCGTTTTCCAAATGCTCGGAACGGTAGATGTCAGAAGTGATTTCCTAAAGATAATTGTGAGGTAACGTGCGTTCCACTCAGAGTTTCGCTTAAGAAAAGTGTTTGGAATATCGTCTGGACCACAGCTTTTAGTTGTGTTGATGTTGAGTAAAAGATTGAGAACACCTTCGACAGTTATGGTAATATCGGGAAGCGCTGGGAGGGCAAGAGGGTTGAAAGGTGGATTAAGACCATCGTCGGAGACAAAAACGGATTCAAAGAAATTATTGAAAGCCTCTGAGATGCTGGAAGGCTCGGTACAGGGGATACCATCGATAATAAATGACGAAGAACTAGAATCATTAGGATTGATGGTTTTCCAAAACCTCGAAGGATTATCTTTGAGAACAGTCGCTAGGGTCACGTTGTAGTAGAAGTGTTTCGCCTCGTGCATTTTAGCTTTTAGTGTCGTCTTCAACGTACTTAGTAGACTGACAAAAGTATGGTCTTTGTGACGACGCTTACGAACTCGTTTAATTCTGCGCAACAGGGGAATTATTTCGCGATTGTGCCATGGATGACACCGATTGCGTTTTATGCATTTCTTAGGAACATGTTTAGAGATACAGCTGCGCACAATACCATGAAACATGCTCACTAAAGAGTCAACATCGCACTGGTCACTGCAAAAAAAAAAAAAAATTATCGTACGCAGAAGCAAGCGCATTTACAATGGATGCATCGTCGGCTTTGTAGAAGTTTGGTACGTATTTAAACACTGGTTTTCTGGCTTCGCACTTAACATTCACACTCACGATCACTGCCTTGTGATCAGACAAGCCTTCGACAGTGTAGCAATGGTGCCCATTCTGCACAAGCTCGTGGTTTACAAAAACAAGGTCTAAGATAGCATTCTCGCGTGTTGGGCAATCAACAAGTTGTGTCAGATCAAATGACAAGGACATGTCGATAACCGACTCACAAAGCTGTTTATCGCGACCAGTTGGCTTGAGCGATTGCCAGTCGATATGTGGGAGATTGAAGTCACCTGTAACTACTAATTTCCCATTGTGTAGTCTATGCTGTGCAATATAGTTTCTGACAAGGCAAAAGATATCACCAGGGGCATCAGGGGGACGATAAATAGCACCTATTGCAACAACCAGGGATCCAACCTTTACCTTACACCAAAGTGACTCGGTATCAGGAAGGTCAGGCAGTAGAAAGAAATCCATGCCTGTCTTAATAAAAATCGCTACGCCACCCCCGCGGCTACCGACTCTGTCCTTTCTTAGCACAGCATAGCCTGGGGGCGAACATTCACTGTCCGTTATTGCATCGTGCAACCAAGTTTCCGTAAAGCATATTAAAGTCGGATTATGGGATTCAACGAGACAATTAAAATCGACGCCCTTGTTGACCAGGCTTCGCGCATTTACATTCAAGACTGTTAGCTGCTTTTCAGGAGGCAAACGATGATCGGGCAGATAACTCTGCCCGATCATCGTTTAGCTCCGTCAGCGAAATTTCAGCCATAAACTGCTCCCTTGGAGAGAACAACCGCTCCTTGCTGCTGGAAGCGGTACGGAAACCATGCTGGGCGCGAGATATTATGCAAGCACCTGCTGTAGCAACAGATTTTTACACATACGCTACCAAGGGAACAACAAAGATAGTGAACACGTTTTGAGAAGCGACAATGGGGAAAGAAAAACTAGGCGGCAGTTAAGGGGGAAGGGGAAGGGGGGGGGGTGTGTATAGAACTTCAAGATAGTGGAATATTTCCATAAAATCATTCCGCGCTTACGTGGCGCGGGGGACCTGACCGCTTGGTGGAACAAGTTGGCTTGCATCTGCTTTTGTTCAACGAAGGAATTGTGCCTGTAGCGGCCAAATGGGTTGGTCTTGTGCTCTCTTGCTCAACGATTTCAATTTTCCTTAAGAATTAGAAATAATGAGTACAAGATACTCTGCCATGTACTGAAGTTACGGCAAAAATACTCTCTCAAAGTATTTCCGAGTTAACAAAATGCTCTGAAAAGTATTTCAGATAGAGTAACTTGAGTAGAGCACTTAAGATACGTAGAAGTCCGGTACTGACTACCGCCAACGGTTTTCCGTCGGTCTTATCTCATGCACCCTCGATATGCGACGCCTGCAACGCCACTGGTGGCGCTTCTAATCACGCCAGCGTTGTCAGACGCCTGGTAACAGCTGTCAGGGCACTGTTCGTTCTGTGAAACAGTAGTTGCCTTGCATGCTGCGTCTTACCAACATTTCAGAACCGCGTATAGTTAAAACTCCATCCCGAGAGTTCGAACGCAACGGTAAACGTTGCTATAGCTGTCAATGGCTATGTTTAGGTGATCCCGAAGCGAGTGGGTTGAATCAGAAATCAGGCTGACCGAGCCCCGACGTGACCACGTTTACATGAGCTAAAAACTGAGCTCACGGGTCTGGACAATGGCGGAACGCAGCGTCACCCCGATACATCAACTCGTTCGGACAGAGCTTTCGCGGTTCCAACAGCAATCTGCAACAGCCCTATTTCATGGATCTTATCGTTGCAACGAGGTTGCACAGCCCAGTGCTTGTATTTCCCTTGTCCTGATAGCATTCTTGCTGCCGGTGGATAAACCGCCGACGTCTGAGTGGTGCCTGTCGTGCAAGTCTCAGTGCTGGCTGGCCCGACCCGTCCGCTTTTACATGCCCGCTGCAAACGGGTCGGGTTGGGTTAACACAACCCATCCACTCTGTCTTACTAAGCCCGATTAGAAGCTCGTTCAGCCCGACTAGTCGACTCGACCCACTTCTGTCGGTTTCATGTAAACGCCCTGAATGATTCGCAAACATACCTTAACACGTTTCTAGCTTTCCTTTCCTGACTTCAAAGTTGAACTAATGCTGATTTTATTAGTCTTTCTTTTAGTACTTAGCACCAATATTTTTACTGACAAGTGCTTTCTCCTTGGAAGCTTCGTGCGAACGACCACGCAGGAATCGCATAACCATTATTTGAATCCCCTGCTGCCGGTACTTGTCAGTGTCTATACTGGGAAAGCAGAAAAAAAAAAAGAAATTCAGTCATGAGAAGGTTTCTGGCCTAGGTAGTACATTGATTAATGTGGCGAATTGGGCGCGTTGGTACATATTTGAATAGGCGACAGCGCCAAAAAGACACGGACACAGACTTCGAAGGAAAAAAATTTCGAAGGCTTTCTGGCTGGCTTGCAAGGACTGTTCGCCGGCCTTGTGAACAGTTCCGTTATCCAGAAGAGTAAAGCGCGTGTGACACGGGAAATCGCAGAGTCTGAATGAATTTCTAGACTTGGGGAGGGATGTGTCAGCATGTCCTCCATCAGGCTTTCAGACGAAGAGCTGGCATATTTATGCATGCGCAGATAACCGCTGGCTCGGACAGCACGTATACATATTCGTGAATCCTTCCCAATAAATGTTGTTGGGAGTTCAACACTCGTCCTTGTCATCTCGTCTTCATCCGTGTCTTTCCTGCGCTGCCTCCTTTTCAAATAGAACATTGAATTTGATAAGTTATTTTTGTGTACTCCTTTGTTGTCCTTTCTGTTGCCCTGAAGCACCAACTTTTTTTTTAAGTAGGACGAAGCGTCGGTATAATACGCCCCTGGCGACCGTCTTATGGCAACAATACTGCGGCCCATATGACCCCCGTTCTGCAACGCCCTTACCGAAAGCGTGAATGGGATGCACTTGCTTTGAATTTGTCCTGGACTTCGTTAAGCACGTCTTCGACTCCTCTGCGCAACAGGACATCGCCCTGGACGCCTTCACGACTCGAACACTAGATTGAGCATCCTTCTACAGTTTCTTATTAGGTTTCCTGCGCGAAACAGTTATGTTTGTGCACTTGTGAACGTACCTTTATATTATGCCTGTAGGCAAACTTCCGAAAAGTGCAGCAATAGCAGCTGGAGCAGTAGTGGGCTTCCGCCACAGGCAAATATTTATTTAAAAATAAGAAATAATAATTTATGGGTTTGATTCTTGTTATTACATTACAACTATTTTTCGACTCTTTCCTCAGTGTTCTAGCGGCCGCTTCTTGGCCACTCTGCGTTGTGGGTATACGTGCTACAGTAGTACATTATATACGTACCAATATCTGGAATAATAATAATAATAATAATAATAATAATAATAATAATAATAATAATAATAATAATAATAATAATAATAATAATAATAATAATAATAATAATAATAATCTGAACGTGGAGAGGCCCCCGTATAGTAAGGTTGGGCCATTTCACGTAGGATCGATTGACAAATCAACCCAGTAACAAGAAATAGTAAGAAGAATCAGAGAAAGTGATCCCGAGGTAATCAGTCATTTGCTTTACCTTAAATATCAAGATTTTCTAAGTTCTGTATATGCAAGGTTGTCTTTTATTAAGCATATCGGTTGCTTTCGTATCTTCATTTATATCTTGTCACCGTAATACCACCGGGTTTTTGTGCCATTTTGTTGAAGGTTTGTGCGCAGTGGGTTTGTGCCATTGTGATGAAGGAATTATAATAATCATCCTCATCAAGAATAAACGGAGAAGAGGCGCCCGAGGTCATGGCAGAGCCCTGGGTGTTGCTGTCCGAGGACGATTACCCGTGTCCCGTGCTACCTCCGGCCCGGGCGGCGGGCTCTGTGCTCGACGCATACTTCGTCCACGAGCTGGAAGGTCCGGGCAAGGAGAAGCAGGGAGAGGGTAGGCCGGTTGTGGTGCAGGAAGAGGCAGGCGGGGAAGCGGTGACCGGCCTGCACCAGTCCGTAGGTCACCGGTTCGTTGTCCCTGGTCGTGGTGTTTCTGCCCCTGGTGCTTCCCCTGGTCGTCTACCTGGGCGCCACCAACCAGTTCATCGAGGCCCGCCAAGGGCTGCTCGTCGAGGGAATCCTCGACCTGGACGACGACATCACACCTCCAGTCCGGGACCCTGCACACGAGGTTTGTGCACTTGCCGGAGTCAGGCGCGCACCCAAACACGAGGCGCAGGACAGCACGGATTGCGCGAAGTTGCGACAGTGGTTCTTTGCTGTCGCGTGGCGTTCATGTCACAGGCCGTGCTGGCAGGTCACGACGGAGCGGAGCATGCGAGACGACAACCACACTCCTTCAGAACCAAACGCCAACTGTTTTATTTAGCACGCGCCACCTAGCTCATCCCCAGAGGGCACCACTGTTTAGCTCATATGTGGCGACCACTACATTTACCACGTTTTTTGCCAAAGATAGCGTATCGAAAATGATGTCTTATGGGGTTATATACTTCGCAGCACTACAACAAATGAAACATCCCTTGAGAGAAATAGAAAAAAAAATTTAAAGTATTCCAGATGAGCCGTATGTGCTTCCGATATACGGTGCCCTTAACGAGGGTTATGATCGTACGAAGGTCGCGAAGATGGCGGATGAAAGTGAGCACGTATGCAAACGCAGTTGTGCATAGCCTGACAACGCTTAGCCAAATGAGACCTGTCAAACAAAATGCATACGCTGCTACTTAGTCTTGATATAACGCATCCCAGTCTCTTATCATTGCAGAAATAGATGTTTTATTTATTGAGAACCTCTATTGGGTTCTAAAACGCTATCGAGTTCGCAGTCGTCTCCGTTGAGTTTTTATGAGAAGCCTTAAATGGCAGTACCACGCATTGTTATATAGAAGGCGTATTATAAACAAGACTTATAAAGCGAAGTTTCTTTTGCGAACCCTTTTGGAGTTCGCTATTTTGCCGAATAGCTCACTAGCAGGACAGCACTCGTAAAATGAATAGGCTCACATAGCTATCTGTGCTCTTCCCATATAGATGTGTCGTTGACCGGCTCTGTTCTCCACAGAATTACACAATGGAACAACAAACGATACCTGAATGTCCTCACGGCCACAAATATACGCATGCATAATTCCTTTAAAAAAGTAAAGCTTCCTATGACTTCTTCCCGGGGTTTGATGTGTCTGCTCAGTCGGTTTTACACCGAGTACAGTCGGCCGATCCCGGAGGCAGTGCGATCCGTGGGAGCGTCGGTCACGTGGCTGTCTTGCTGGACAGGCGCGTAATTGCTATGCTGCAAAGCATGGCAAGTTTCGACAACGTGCCAACTTGAGTGGAAAATGGCCTATATAAGAGATAATGCTTTGAGATCCGTTACGTCGTGCTGATGTACCGAAGACGAGGTTTCAGTGCATAATTCAATAAAGGAACGTTTGGCATTCCTTTTCTTCACGAGTAAGAAAATATGTTCTGCGAAATAAATGCAAATAGAGTTTGAGATAATGCCTTATGATTATAATGTGACAAGCCAGGAATGCAGGAGATGCTACTCTTAAAGCGTGATGCTCCTACCATTTATCCTTCTGCGCATGAAGAAATAGTTATCTTACAAATACCACCGCCACAAAGTAGAGGCGCCCAAGTTGTTGAATAACAATGATCACCCCGTGGACACACACCGCATGCACGAACAGCCAAAATACCTAAGTGTATGGATGAATACAACTCCCCACACATCAAGTAAAATAGGCATAGGACTTCACTGACCTTGCGTACAAAGTACCTCATTGCCAACCACATCCCCCCCCCCCCCTCCCCTTTTTTGTTGTTTTAATATGTGGCGCCACTGTCGAGATGTACCAGAAAGGGCTGAATAGAGCGATTCATTCATTTTCAAACCACTCACACCTAACGCACGGAGAGCTCTTCCAGGAGGGCGTGGGGTTTCGTGGCAAGGAAACGGTAGATGAATGCGAAAAATATTCTTTAGCAGAGGAAAGTGAAGGCAGGGGCATGGATAAAAAAGGATAGAGAGACGACCAACCAGTTGATTTGCTGGCGACGTATACATGCTTCCTTTGAAGGATACTGTATTCTTGACCTGTCACTTAATATAGTGAATAGGATATATGCTATTGGGCCATCGTGTCGACGGGCAGCTGTGTACAGCGGGAGATTCTAGAAATTTGCAGGTTCACTGGACCGTGAGACTTTAATCACGGGTCAGTGAGCAGGCGCTTTTGATGTGGGCACACAACTTTCATCTGCCTTCCCCAATATCACAGGCGCGTACGCCGATATCTGGCATGCGCAGATCTGGGCGTCACTCGCGCGTCTCCCCTCGCGAGACGCGTATTACAGGTGCGTGCTGATTCTGGTGGAGGAGTGAGACAAAAACTTTATTGCATGACGCGGTGTGGTTCCAAAGGGTTATTATTTAGAAATAATAGTAGCTTTTTTCACAATCAGATGCCAGCTGCGTGTGGTAGGGCGCTTACCACCGCTTACCGCCGCATGAATGCGATGCGTTAGAAATGCGGCACAATGTGCCACTGTCGCACTGTCCAGTAAACGCGGCTAATGAAGTTCTGCATCGGTTTACACTCGACACAGGGCCGCCAACTCAGGACGCTGGACGGCGACTTCGAAGAAGAGCTCAGCTGGATGTCGGGCAACACGCCGGGCTCACCGCCGTTCTCGGCGAAGACAAGCGACATGTCACCGCCGCCGAAGTACAAGGAGATGCGGGAGTTGCCGGAGGTAGCCTGGCCCGTGGACTGGAAGGGCGGGAACGCCACTCTGGGGCCGAGGCCGCTGGACGAGGACGAAGACTTGCCCATAAAGCACAATCTGCCCTTCAAAAAGATGAAGCGGGAAGGACCAACCACGGTTCGTGCCTACCTGGCTCCCCAGACAGTCGGGCCAGCCCCGTTCGAAGGCCTTCCAGAACTCCGTGAGTTCACCAGAAGAAGCAAACGCCACGGCGGCAAAACTCCGTCCACGCGCATCCCCATCATGCGCGAACCGCACGAAGAGTGAACCCTGCGAACCGCACGAAGAGTGAGCCGCCTCCCTTTTCCTGCCTGGCCCAGAGTCTCACGTTTGAACGAGACGGAGGCCTTCTGACGCTTCCGGATGCACCGACTTCGTCATGCGAGAAATCGGATAAAGAAAGCGGCATCATTTATGACTGACATGTGTTATCTTTTCACTGGTTTTCAACACCACACACCGACCTTCTTTGGTGGCTTAGCGGATATATATGGAACTCTGCTGCTGAGTGTGAGGTCGCAGGTTCAATTACAGGCAGTGACGATTGCATTCCGGTGGGGGCGGAACATAAAAATTACCGTGAATTTTGATTTTGAATGAATGAGCACGAGGTGCTCGAATTTATTCCGGGCCCCTTCACTACAGCACGTACCACTTTGCGACGTTAAACCTCGTGGTCTATTATTACCGAAGTTATATACGTTATATTCTATTTGTATATTATATATCTTAATAATACCAAGTGACTGAAAAGTCTAACTGTTCTTCGTACTTCACGTATGTTTACTGACTGTCGAATGTCCGTTGGAATAAATACCAGTCCGGCTACAATAGATGGGCATTGCCATCTCAATTGCTGGCTTATTGACAGCATGAACTATGGCAAAGATCGCTTTGTAGACAACACGTTTCAGTTCTTCATATAAATGCAGTCGAAGACTACGGAGGAAGTGACCGGCAATGCAACAGGAGACACGACTATAGACGATTTGCAGATTAATCTGAAGAGTTCGAGTGAGTATATATTGAAGACTGCGTCAGCTTGCTCAAGCCTCATTGTTTCATTCCCCGCTGCGAGTATGTGACAATATTATAATTGGTCATCATAGCACACAACATTTGCGAGGCAGTTACTCGCTGATATGTATATAGTGCTTGCACGGATGATTACAGGCTGGTCTGCCGCGTGCCTCTTTACCTGATAAGCGTGAAGCCACGGCGGAAGACATAGCGCCTTGTGTTATGTTTTGAGAAAAAGTGCGTTGTAATCTTCAGTGCGTTCAATGACAAAGTTTTTTTTTCTCAGAGAGGGCTACTGCCCTACTGCCCGGTTGCTATACCCACAAATACCCCTTGGGAGGCTGTGCTGACGAGCTCAGACACACGGGAGCAGCGACGGCTCATCCAGCCTGCACGCGGAGCGGGGCGAACCAATTGGGCCGTGAACTGAGGGCACCACACCACGAGGATGATACCGCACTCTAATATATATAAAAAAATGTTTTTCTCTCTTTCGCAAGCTCTGAATGCTTTCGGAACATTTTACCGTAGTAGCGTTGTCAAAACAAGTTGACGATGAGGTGCACGGCTCCACGCAAAGCGTGCACTCGTGGAGCGCGCTGTTCTCGTGACGATTTTTATCCTTTCTCGAAGAAGTTGGCGGCTCAGAACGCGCATCGACCAGGCTGCCGCTGTTTCGTCGCCGTTAGAAGCCATTTCAAGATGAGCGGAGAGTCGTCGCTTGCTTTTATCAGAAATATCTATGCCAGGAGCCACGTTTTGACGAAAGATTTCAGCAAGGGAACAGCCAGCGCTGCGCTCGTGATTCTCTCGCTTCTGGGAGTGTGCGGCGTTCTTGGAGTGCTGACGTTCATTAAGCGTGGCTCGACGGATGACGTGGCTAACGAGGTCCCTACCACTGCGGTTAACGCGGCGAGCGCGGTTCCCGTGGCTCCACTTAGAAACGGTCCCACGCCTCCGCAGGCAGAACCGCTCCATCCGCACGTCCACCCCAAGCACTCGGCGTCCTTGTCGGAAGACAAGTTGGAGGACGTCATCCGAAAGCGCGGTAAGAAAAGGAGTGCGGCAAAGAAGTCAAGCAGTGTATCCATGTTTCCTCGGAGGACTGTAGTAGCAGCCGGCGGTGTTACTGATGGCGAAGTTGCCGTCGGGAAGAACAATGGTACCACTGAACTGGAAAAGGACGCGCTTGTTTTTGTCCAAGACGAAGACTACGACAGAGGGGCAACCGACTCAACTATGTCTGTAGATAATGACAAGCACAGTGAACAAGACTTGGAGAAAAGCCCGCGGAAACGCATGCGGGTTCCCGATGCTGGTACGTCGAGTTCGTCACCATCAGAAGTACTGCTTTCGCGCCGATCTACCAGGACGACTCCAGGTCGTTCAACAATGGCGATTTCCACCGCAATGCCCACTGCGCTTACAATGGACGTGCTCCTAACAAGGAAGCAGATGCCAAGTTTCACGAATAGCAGCGCAGTGTACCTCGAGAGACGGACCGACGTATTGGGCCCTATCGCGGGTGATAACGCAGGCGTCGGCGCCGTAGTGGAAGTAAAATCCCGCTCGTCGCCGTCGCTGCTGTTCTGCTTCTACGATGATCGGAGCACTATCCGTTCTCCCGGATTCTCGCTGCATGACTTTCCCGTACAGCTGTGCACCGACGTCGCCTTCTGCTGCGTCGACGTGAGCGCCAAGGGCCACGTGGTGGTGAGCAAGAACCTGAAGCTGTTCCTGCAAGTCTTGGGGCACGAATTCCTGCCGGCGAGCCATCTTTACTTGACGCTGGGAGGCCACCGCGTGCTCGTCCACCACTTGGACGCGGCTCTGCAAAACACCGCGCGTTTCGCCACCGAGCTCTCGGAAGAAGTGAAGCGGCTGGGTGTAGGCGGGCTGGCTGTCTATCTGGAGGACGTAGAACTGCTGAAGCACGCGTTCCGCGTTCATGACCTCATCATGGCCGTCCGGGGCGTGCCCGTGGCGGTGGTTCTGCCGCGAGATCTGCGGCAGCAGGTACGCTACTACCACACCGAGATCTACGCCAACACCAAGGACATGCTGGTCATCTCGCCGCCGTCTCAGGGCTACGGAGGCATGCAGCCACGGCCGGCCTTCGCCACCTGTCCGCACCCTCGCCGAAGTGTCCACGAGGGCTCGTCTCTCGAGTTCATCTACCAGCTCTCGAGAACTCTGCTGTCGTCAGTTGCGGACGGCGCAGTGGGCTATGTGTCGACCAACGTGGGTGCAGTGGAAGAGAAACTGCAGCCGCCACGCTATGTAATCGGCGTCTCCTTCGGCGGCCTAAAGTTCCAGCTAAAGAACCGGAGCCTCCATGACGTCGGGTCGCCGGCTACATTCGTTCGCGTTGTGCCGTATCGCGAGATCTGCAAGCGGCCATGGCGTCACTGGCACGATAACGTGAGTGAGTGCTTTGTGGCCTGGGACGGCGATCATGGCTGGATGTCCTCGCTGGGTCCAGGAAGCGTCGGCTTTGCGACGGAGCTCGCGAAAGGCCTGGCCGTGTTTGACCTGGACTATGACGATCACAGTGGCGAGTGCGGCAATAAGTTCCCTGTACTGAGGGCGCTACACGCCGCACTTCTCTCTGAGCGTCCGAAGAACCTGAAATGAAGTTGGCATAGCGCCGGTGGGTCAGGCTGCTGTTGCTAGCTTCCACTTCTATTCTTAGACGTAATTGCCAGCGC
The DNA here is from genome assembly GCF_013339745.2 of Dermacentor silvarum. Lineage (NCBI taxonomy): Eukaryota > Metazoa > Arthropoda > Arachnida > Ixodida > Ixodidae > Dermacentor > Dermacentor silvarum. The sequence continues at coordinate 185,632,041 of NC_051155.1, read as the reverse complement.
AACGAACCACCCGGAGACTTCCGAAAACGGCTAAAATGTTTACGAATTCGAAACAGCATGTTTTCTGTCCTTGCGAAACTCGCAGCATTGTGGTGGTGAGAGCAGTAAAATACTTAACTCAGATTGTTTAGCCGTGAAACATTTAGAATACTCTCGTATGGCGTATTTCATTTATCGAATATAAATTTTGGAAGTGAGAGACAATCACTCAAAAGTATCTTTTATAACGGCAGACCAAATTATTTCTGTTTAACAAGCTTTTACTTTAGATTTGAGAGCTCCTACTGCAACGACGATAGAATTTGGTGTACTATATAGGTAAAGATATGCATTCCTGCGAGCGAAAACGTTATGAAAAAAGTTTATATATAGCTTAGGAAAGTTCAACGTGATTCTAATTCACCTGTGGAGTCGAACAGCCATTTCTGGAATCAAGGCCTTTTCCTCCCTTTATATATAGACCTCATCTGTTTATTCAAACCAATGGCTTGACGGCGAATAGGCACTGTGACGAGTCCTTGTGACGGGACAGGCAGCACGCGGCTTCTGTAAACTGGCGACATGCAGTCACGAACACGTCTTACTCCCAAAAGGCATCGCGATGCGCCACACTGCCGTTTAGAACTTTCATTTCATTTCATTTTACTTCATTTCATTAAAAGCTCCACAAGGGGAAGTTATGTAAGGGAGGAAACACAGAAACAATGCAAACTTATGGCCACGTGTTGCCGGTTCAAGAGATGCTTAGACATGTTTTTTCAGGAAACGATAATAATCAGGTAATGGCGATGATATCGTGAAGAAAGTCGTTTCAATCTTTCGCATTGTCAAATTCGCATAGCGGTGAGATGCACACAGAGAAACAGCGAGAATTTCCATGCGAGAGCGCCTTAAAACGCGTGGCCGATCTTGGCATTTCCTTTTTGCGCTCCACCTTCTACAGGCGACGCGCCAAGCAGCATTCACAGCCATCGCCATCGTGCTACCGCCGGCGGGCATCGCATTTGCTTCTGTCTCAACAGCGAGTCACGAAAAGGCTGTCGTCTCCGCGTGTCCTTGTAACGCAATTGGGGCTCAACGCAGCTTTAGTTTGGAGCGCGCCGGGAATCACGTACGCCGGACCATTGGCGCTGATCCCTTTAGCACATAGCATAGCCGTGACGTCGTTCAACTTCTTGCGCCCACGCATGTTTTTGCGTGCAAGTCTTTCTCCTTCATTTCTGGAAGCATGGTGTCGGAGTTGTATAGGGGTTGCAAAGCACGACTTCTCGATGAAGCGTCAAGAAATATGGGAGATGTCATGGCGCGCTTTGTCGTTTGCAACCTACGCAACATACGCGGTGTTTCTCCGTCGCCCCCGACGACTACTCGCCATCTCGACCTATTCATGGCCACTGGCCAGAGCAAGGGGGGGGGGGGGGGGGGGGGGGGGCGTGCTGGGCCCGACGATGATATTTTTTGGCCAAGGCGAAATCGGGCGTAAATGTTAAGTCGCACAGGCACGCACCGCTGACAAGAGGTGAAAACTCTATCAATCGCTCGCTACTTTCATCGTTCTCGTCAGTTTTTTTCATTGGTTCTCGTCTTCTTCACCACGGAAGCATTTTGGGCTCGTACGCGTGTGAGCGTGCTTCTACATGCAAACAAGCAAGTGCGTGGCTTAGAAGCAGCAGTTTCACCGCACTCCCACGCACCTCTCAAATATTGCGCAAATAAGGATGTATAAATGGCCCTTCCAGCCAAACCACTTTCTCGCCCGCGTTCCAATTTCTTACAAAGCCCCGCGCTGTTTGTTTGTTAATCTGCGGCGAAGTTGGACAGAAAAACCTCAGTTAAACGAACTGTGGCGCCGTCTCTCACCGTTGCAGGGAAACAAGAAGTGCCCGAATTTTAGAACGCAGCTCTTAGGTGCCCGTTCCTGCATTGAGCGTCGGCGTCCGTCGGCGTCGGTGGCGTCCTTCACGGTAACCGAGCGAACGAGCATAGCGAAGGGTGAAAGAGCGAACGCGGAGCGCAGCGGGGGATGAAAGACGGTGATAGTGAAGAAAGCGCGAGGAGGAAAATGAAGGAGGAGGGTATGGCGAAAGTACGAGAAGAAAATTGATAATTATGGGGTTTTACGAACCAAAAACCACGATCTGATTATGAGGCACGCCGTATCTCCGGAATAATGTGGACCACCTGTGGTTTTTTAACGTGTACCTAAATCTAAGTACACGGGTGTTTTCACATTTCGCTCTCATCGAAATGCGACCATCGTGGCTGGGACTTGATCCCGCGATCTCGTGCTTAGCAGCCCAGCACCGTATCCACTAAGCAACCACGGTGGATTAGTAAGTTCGTGAGAAGAAAAGCGTAATGCCGCGCAAGACGGGCTCTGCGGCGATGACCGCTACGAGATGGCGCCAAAGTAGCGCGCCGTCGTCTTTTCACCGATGACGTCATCGATAACGCATGCCGGCGAGCGCGTCCACCGATACCATATATGGAAACAAAACGCTGCATGAGCGGAGGTCTGTCTGCGGCGGCTGCTGTGAATCGCGTCGACGCGTCACCCATGCGCTGCCTCTCTCGATCTCCTGTTTAGCGAAGCAGTCGCGCCACACTTCTCTCCATTTGCAGCGTGCCACACGAGACACATTGGCCGCGCCAGTCCCGCTACTCACATCATTTTCTTCCCAATATAAGCCGTGTACCTATATAATTATAATACAAAATATTGACACGCGAAACGAAAACACATACAGAGCTGCGCTCAAATTTCGCATTAGGAAGTGCCGTAATCGTCGGTGAATTTTTTGACGCAACAGTCATAGACCGCGCCACTGTTCTCCAGCGGAGAAAGAACATATCCACTTTACATCTAACATTGTCGCAGACGATGCGCGCTTCTGGATTGATTCTGGACAAGACAACAGGTAGAAAATAAATGCGTCCCGTTAAAATAAATGCAACGCAAAATGTCGCATGTGTTCGAAATTTGACCGGTTTAATCGGAAGAGTGGTTTAATTGGAAGCCTCATTTATATCTGGCTCTCTTATTTATACTATATTCTGTACCGCTTCTATTAGTTAACACTTCTTTCCGTATTATAAGCCGCACGCCTTCGTTCACATCTGAAAATGGCCAGCGATGGCATGGATCTAGGCTGGCGACCACAGCAGCTTAGGTTTAAGCATTGCGCTCGAGCTACTCACACGCTGTTCCAACCATAAGCGCGGACGACATGGCGTGACTCAGCACACGTGAAAACTGCTGCTGCGCAGCGAGAATAGCATAGGTCTTTCGTGCCAAACACCAGTTGGTCTCGAATCACTGGATCTTGCAGCATTCCAAAATTGCAGTTCTCTATGGAGAAAAGGGCCCTGGCAGATACCAGGCGTGTCACAAGGCTGGCGCGATGAGAAACGTCGGCAGCGGCGTTGCAGGCGTCGCACCTCGATTGTTCACCAGGGGCGGTAGTCTGCAAGAGTCTACTTAGTGGACTGTCCACTTCGGCTGTCGCCATTGGGTGCTGCTTGATGTGCGCGAAGGTGCCAGCCAGTCTCCTTCCTGCTCGTGAAGCAGCAGCCAATCAGAGACAGCCGAAATGGACAGTCCGCTAAGTAGACTCTTACAGAATACCGCCCCAGATGATACTGACGTGTCGGCGTTTCTCGGTGTGCAATAAATAAAAGGATTAGGTAGATTTAGGTTTTCTTACCACCTGTTCCACTCAGACCAGTGAATCCACCATGGTGTGGCATGCACACAGCTACTAAGTGGGAACGCCTTGTTTGTGTATGCACGAGTGGCGCAGCAGAAGCCGGAACGCCGCCCTATTTCCGGTAGAGTCGATTGGGCAGAGCGTGATGGTTCACTTGGCGGCATTCGTTTTTGCAGCCAGACACACTGCGGGCCTCTGGAGGCCTTCTAATCCACCACAGGCGAGCTGCGCATGCGCCCTAGATACCCTGACAGCACGACGGCGGCATCGACGGCGCGAGCAAGCCCATCGAGTGCCCGTATCATCGCTATCGCAATAAAATTGTCATCCTCCTTATAGGGTAACGAGAAGCTACAAAGTAAAGCCATACGCAGCACTGATCTGCAATACTCAGTGACTGGGCGTTTCGGGTTGTCGATTGAGTCGGCCTCGACCAGAGACGTGCTTGCTTCCTGGTTAGCTCAGATGGTAGAGCAATCGCCCCGTAATGAAGTTTGTCCCGGTTTCGATACGAGGGTCAGGACAAATCTTTAATGAGCTAGGATTACAGGCGGACTTAATCCACTTTAAAGAACACCACCATTGGGCGTAAAAATGTGGCCCGATCCAGAAGGCGGTGCACTGTACCACAGTGTCTCAAAGCGCTAGCTGGCACGAGAAAAGAATGCCTAAGGCCTCGTATCAGAGGTCGGCAGCATATTGCTGAAGTGAATAAATAAGTAAATGTGGGGAAACTGTCACGTGACGCACGGACGAGGGGCCAGATTCACAAAGCTTTTCTTTCGTAAGTTAGCATTACCATTGGCTGACCGCCTTCGCTAATGATGTGTCTGGCATCCGAATTGGTTAAATTCTTTCTTACGAAAAATTCTAGCGTAAGAAGTTTTTGGGCCGAATTCACAAAGCTTTTCGTTCGTAATTGCTGCTTGCCATTCGCCAGCCGCCTTAGCTAATGATATGTCCAACGCCGCGATTGGCTGACACCTGCTTCTACGAACAGTTTGAGTGTAAAACCGTTTTTGTGAATCCGGCCCCTGATTTCTTATATTCTGGCACTGCTTGTTGGGCTCAATCTGTGCCCCTATGTACTTTACTGGTCGTTTACCCGGATCTTTAATTTGTTTATTTTTCTCTGACGCCTACTTTCTGTGAAATACCTCACGGCGGTCTGTTCAATTGTGCTCTAGCTTCTCGGCGAACGTCTCTTGTGATCCACAGAACTTGTTTCGGGGAAGAAGAAATGAAAAGCGAAAAAAAAAAGTGTGCGAGCACCACAGTTTCGATCGCGCATGCTTCTATTCTGTTGCTCTTTGCCAAAATTACTCTTGCTGATTTTGATGTTGCCACCGCGGCCTTATTTGCTTGAGACACCCTTCACATTGAGTGGCTTGGCAAGTGAGAAGAACCCCCAGGAACACGCAATGACACCCGACGGAGCTAAGATGAGTGTTTAGTTGTGCAGACTTGAGAGAAAGGCTTGCACCGCGCCAACTTTACTGGAGAAGTGATCGGACGCCTACACACAGCAAGCTGGTATCACGACGTCTGAAGCAAACACTGCTGCGACGTCTTATGAGTTTTCTTTTTTTTTTTATTTCAGTTTTGCAGTAGCGGTACGAGTATAGATAACACGTGGCTTAGCTGCTGCTTTGTTCAATCGCGTACGTAGTACGTGCGTCGATGCGTGGGGTGCATGCCGGGATCCTTAGGTGTTTTCTTGACAACTTCTGTTATACCGCACGAGGACGGTAAATCTTTTAAGCTAACGTTCTCCGAGTTAGACAACTTGGGGGTTTTTATTTTCTTCAGAAAAAGGATTCAGCCGTGGGTGCCCGTAATATAACGATGAGAATACAGAGCTCTCCTTGCAAATCTGTCGCACGCGTGGGCGGGACGGGTGCGCAAGCGGACATGTGGGTGGCTCGCCCGTCTACGAGAAAGTACGTTCTAACCAAAACGCGAAAGATTTAGACAGAACTCACACAGATAGTTGCAGAATATACATTCCAGTAAGGTGGGAGAAGTGCTCATGCGAGATGGCGAAATCGATCGCAACGGCTGTATTCATTTTTTATCTCCTCGGGCGGGCGAAAGCATAATCATTTGCCGTTCATGGCAGCATCGTCGTCCTTTCACCGACGCCTTTAGCTCTGTCTCCCACTGATGCGCTCCGCGAAGCGTGCGTGCGAGTTGAGTGCTCCGAGGCACATCAGTTTGATTCTCGGTCACCGTTCCTTCGCTTTCCACCGCTCGCTCGACTGGCCGCCGATCCCGTGGCTGTACCTGCCTACATTTTTCTTTTCGTTGCTTCCAGTATTTTTAACTTAATCTCAGAATTACATTGCCCGACCGCTCGCACTCATGCAGAATTCAACACAGCTGAAAATGTGACATTCTGTGTATCTGTGTGGTTGTTGTAGTGTTTGCACCATTTATGATGTGGCATTTTATGATGCCCATTTCGCTCTCGTGATGTGATGAATTTCCATGTCACCCATGTGAAGAGGAGTAGCCGGTACCATATGCTGGTGCCAACATCTCTTTATTTATTCATGTCAATCAAAAATGTGCATAAAGATGTGTCTGTACTGCAGCGACACCAGCGGCACCACTTGGAACACAGGTATTATTATTATTATTACATAGAGAACAAATGCAGCCGGTTGCTAGACTTTCTGTCCTTCTGTTCTCCTCAGCAGCACAACTTGATCGCCAATTCCTGTGACAACGTTTTACACCTTTGCCTCTCGAACGCTCAAGTTATAAATGTCTGCCGTTCTGACAATTCCCTTGTCCGTCCCGATAAGTTTCACCCCTGACTTAAGATAGCTGCCTCTGTGTCAGATTTGAGGCAGAACTCCTCCCCTCTCTTTGCTTTCAAGCGTGGTGATGATGTTGGATTATATGATTTCTTGTCCACCACCCATTGGTTATTGGTCACAGACGAAACCAGTGTCGATGACCAAGTAGATCAGTTTACGAAGCTTGTTTTGAGCAGTATGCGCAAATACATTCCTCAGTACAGTCCTAAACGCTCTAAATATCCCCACTGCATGGTTCTCATCTAAACGTATAACTGCCCTAAAGTGCAAAGATCGCTCGCACCCTAAATCCAGAAGTCATGTGCTTGATGACTGGAGAGAAGAATTCCGTTTTTTTTTTTTCGAACTCTCTGCAAACGCCTCTATACGCGGGATCCCGACTCATATATTCCATTCTCGGAGAAGAGTGCCTCCGACCGGCCGGCGGAATTTTGGAAGTGTATCCGCAAGCGCTCTAGTAAACGTGGAGGGTGTTTTCGCCTGCGCGACTCTATAGAGGAGTAGAAGCTAGCCCAAGAAGTCGCGGATTGTTTTGCTGCCTATTTCTCTTCCTTATATGAAGCTTCAGGTTTCAACGCTGGTGTCAGTGTGCAGTACATGGCAATTCCTAAATCTAGTGCTGCGTTGTTCAATGAAAAGCTCATCAGCGAATGCCTTAAGCGCTCGAAGCCTTCCCTATCCTGCGGCCCTGATGGTATCCACTCCGCAATTTTAAAAGCTTACGGTAGTATATTTGACTCAGTACTGATATTTATATTTATTAACTCTTTCAATACTTCTACTTTCACTCACATGTGAAAAACTGCTCGTGTTTTTCTGTATTTAGGTCTGGCTGTAAAACCGACGTCTCTAATTATCACGCGATTTCTCTTCTCTGTGCCACATCTAAGATTTCTGAGCTTGCTCTTCGCAACCTAATGTATTTTACTTCGAAGAACACATTGATTCCGAATCAGCATGAATTTCTCAACAGCCACTCCACTATCACAAACCTCGCAAGTTTCATGACAAAGATCTCCGCACCGGCACTTCAAAGGAAGAAGTTGACACCATTCATTGTGACCTAAGCAAAAGATTTTGATGCAGTCAGCCACTCACTGCTCCTGATCAAGCTTTCGCACTTTGGCGTAGACTCATCAATTGTAAATCTCTTGCGCAGTAATCTTCTTGATAGATCTTGTTATGTGAACGTTAATGGCGAAACGTCTTCTTTTTATATGGCTACTATAGCGGCGTCCCTCAAGTATCAGTATTAGGACCACTCTATTTTTCTCATTTTTACTAATGACGTTTTTTTCCGCTACGCAGAATTCTTCATTCCTTCTATATGCCGATGACATCAAGATTTTAAAGGAAATTCATACTGTTGATCACTGTCGTATGATGCAGTCTGACCTGTTTTCTTTTTTTAAATGGTGCAAAGATAATAACCTCACCTAGAATGCTGCTAAGACCAAAGTCATGACTTTCGCACGCAAACCAGCAAGCATTCATTTTTCTTATCCTATAGATTCTGTGCCATTGCGTAAGGTCCGTGAGATCAATGATCTCGGCGTACTTTCTGATACAGCCTTACACTTTCCAGCTCACACTCAACGCGTTTCTCTGAGAGGTATGCGCAATCTTGGCTCTGTTTGCAGACTGCTAAGAGAATTCAATTCTCCTACACCGTTCCATAAGTTGTACACAACCATCTGTGCTCAACTCGAATACGCGTCGCTTGTCTAGAATGGCGTTTCTAGATCCATGCAACAGTGACGTTATAGATCGGGTCCAGAAAGCGTTTCTAAGCATATATCATTACCGCTTTGCTAACACGGACACTGGACCTTGCTCTAGCACTGTTGGATTATTGTCATTGTCCTTACTTCGCTGCCAACGTAATCGCGCTAACCTTCTGTTTCATTTCAAACTCCTTCACGGTATCCTCACCTCCCCCGAACTCCTCAGTTGTATCATGTTTCGTATTCCACAGAAGGTTACCAGAAAACGTTGACATTCCATGTTCCTGCCTGTCATCAACAACACTCAACCGTCCACAAAATACAGTCTTTATAACAGTTACTTTCATGATATTGATATTTTTCGTAACTCGCTGTCTTTTGTTCTCTTCCGAGTTTTGCGTTGTTGTGTCATAGTTTCACATACTGTTCAACAGCCCTTCTCCCCCTTTTTTATTTTTATGATGTGGTATTTAGGAGATGTTGTCACCTTTAATTTGCGCCGGCTACTCCTTTTGACATAGCGATATGAAAAAAAAAAGAATTACCTACACGCATTAGAACGAAAAGTCGACTCCAAATCACAAAGTCCAGTCACATAAGTACACTAATGACACACTAATACTGAAAGTCAACCCAGAAACACGGCAACACAAAGTTCAGTCACATAGGTGCACTAAAGTAAACATAAAGTCCGGTCACGTAACTGTACTAAAATCAGGGTGTATTAGTAAGCACGGATTAGATTCAAAGGAAGGTACATGAACCCGGGTGTTGAACTGACCAAAATCAGGCACAATAAAAAAAATCCCATAGAGTGAGCTTATCACAGATAAATACTCTTTTCAATAGTTTCCGAGAATACTGCTCGCTTAGAGAAATCTTTGGAGGTCCATTAACGCTCGTCTTTGCAATGAATATGTTGGCCAAGGACTTAAGATCTTCTTGAGGCTGAAGGGCCTGCGGTCTATTGCCACTAAATCACTTGCTAAACGTTGTCTGTGTGTGTCGTGTCGTGGACATTCTAACAGAAGATGCTGTACATCCTCATCCGTGTGGCCACAAGTGTGCGTTAATAATATGCGCTTGTTCAGCCGCCTTGTCTGCTGCAACATGTCCAGGAATATTGCAGTGGCCAGGTATCCACTGGAACATTATTGTGCGATGTTTTTCACTTGCCTTTGTGAGTTCCTTTAGTGTCTCATAACGTCATGTTTTGAGAGTTGCTGATGTCACCATGAAGTGACGACAAAGCTGTTTGTGAGTCACAAAGGAGGAGCCACTGGTTCCCCTCTTGCATTGAATTTGTGTATGGTAACAGATACAATATTGCAAAAAGCTCTGCTGTAGTTGATGTCATGTGAAATAGTTTAAACGTCTTTATTCGGTTCCAATATGGAATGACGAAGGCAGCTGTAGAAGAATTTGTTTAACAAGAACGATCTGCATACGCTTGAAAATAGCCAGATTATCGAAAGTATATCTGGTATAACGCTAGTTCTGCTGCTAGCGTAAATATGTCTCGTTTGCGAATAATACCGTCAACCGAAAGTTCAATTTTAGGGGAGACAAGTGGCCAGGGAGGGTAAAAAATATTTGAGATCCGAAATTCGTGATGTGGTAGTAGATTTTTGTACACCTGAATCACAGTATTGATGTTCACCCTGTCTCTCTCAATAAGCGTAATTGCTAGTGGGTGCCTTTTGTGCTGCACTGAAACGCGAAAGTAGTGGCGACAGGTTTCAACCGTCCTCATAAAAGGGAATGGAGGATGACGTGCCTCTGCAATTACTAAGGAACTTGAGGTTGCTCGAGGAACGCCTAAGCATACTCTAAGGCTCCTGGCTATTAATCGTTGAAGTCGCTCTTCAGATGAACGGGAGATTCCATGCAGAACAAGTGAAGAATAAGCTATATTTTGCTTTATAAGTGCATTATGTACTTCCAGTAGTGGTGAAACCGACCCTCCCCATGTCGTGCCTGCTACGTGGCGAAGAACATTTATTGTGGAGTTCATATGTTCTTCGAGGGCTTTAAAGTGAGAATTCCAGGAAAGTTGTCTGTCCAGTATAACCCCCAGAAATTTGTGTTGTTTTACTATATCTAAACGTTGTCCCTCAAGGCACAACTGAAAGTCTTTTAGATACCTTGTTCCTTGTTGTATATGTACTGTATTCTTTGCAAGATTGTTATTTTTATTCATTGTTTTTTTACTGATATTCCCCTGGCGTTATCTTTTCATGTATGCGTGCGCCAGCACTTAGACCTCAGGGTTGTTCCTAGGTGCGGTAAATAAATGGTTGATTGATTGATTGATTGATTGATTATTATACAGCGATAGCAGTTATGGGCTCAGTCCCCTAGTCGTTTTGATGTCCGCTGGTACTGACATTGTCTGTCGCTGACATCTCAGAGTACTTTGGCAAATTTTTGCAAACACATAAAGGGGAAAAAAGTGGCAGCGCCCTGCGAAGCTTCGAACTGCGGTTACACAGATTACCAGTCGAAATTTCTACCTCTCAGCCATTACGTTCTTTTTCTTTTCTCACACGGTATTTATTGCAGTGGGTGCATCATTGTAGGAGAGACCTACGCAGGTACAAGCCAATACATTACACACTGATGGTCACAAAAGTATTGGAAAGCACGATCTGTACAGTTTGCAGCAGACAAAAGGCACAAGCATATTTCCACCTAAAGAGGTGAAAAGAATTGATCGAAAGCATGAAAAGGTGGATAAAGCAGGGAATACTGCGCCTGGCCTCTTGTGCGCTCGGCAAAACGATTGGCTGACGAGATGAACTGCAGCTAATCTATAAACCAACGCCGATGTAAAATGTACAAAAGGTGGCAAGAAGACAAATTCGGGATATGAAGCAGAAGGCAGAAAGAAACGTGTCTCTCTAATTCTACACTACCATGGAGAGCAACTTGAACAAACAAAGACGATGTTTCTAAATTATTATTTTGTTTTTCAATCCAGGGAATTGCCGGGGAATTTGCCGTAAATCGACTACATATGCCTTAGGGAATATGTAGTCAAAATTAAAAACAGGGCATGAAATAAACGCATCCCTCAGTAAGTTATCGCATTTGTTCTAGAGTCAACACTAAAGAAAGTTTTCTTCTTCTCGAACGGAGATTGCTCGCACGCACTTGTGAATATTTACTCCGCCCAAAATACTGCGCATAATATTGCCGCGTCGGTATTCCTGCACAAGTGCGCCCTGGCGCCGACAGAGATGACGACCGGGCTGCTTGAGATTCCGGAAGGCATCAAGAGAAGAAGAAGACATTCTTGTTGTTGGCGCCTCTCTGGTATCTTCTCCCGAGTACGACGCGGTGCTTCTATAATATAAAGCCCCTGAGCTTTGTGTATCCCGACAATATTGCGCCATCTTATTCGCGTCACTGCTTCAGATTATGTGCGAAACTACAAGATCATTTTTTGAAAAATTTTGGACAGAATGTTATATATTCACAAATCTTCTCCTACCTAAGAGCACTTCGCATTCGCCTGCGTTCGGGCGCCTCCAACTGACAGAAATGGGCATAGTAGCGATTGAGACCATCGTCGCGGTGATGCCTCCAATCGCTGATTACATTTGCGGAGTAAGTTGTGTGAACATTGGATCTGGTTTACGTGCATGGATTAGGAGCGCTGTAACCTAAAGCTATTCCAAACTGTTACGATTCCATTTTTTTTTCGTTAGCCTGGATAGAAGCACGAAAGTAACTGGAACGCCCATGTGTTTCGTCCCACACTTTGGGAAACAATATGTCGAAACTGGTGTCATCCTGGAACTTCAATTCAAGTGGTTACATCTTGCAAGCTCCCCGGATACAACTCGTAAATTGCAGTATGTGCCATAAATAATTAATTAGGCAGTTAATTAGCAAAATTGTGTTAATTCGTTGAATAAGTTTTTTGACTTCTCCTGCTAATAATGTCCGCCTCTACGAATAATCCAGCTCAAAGGACAAGAATTATGCTATGTGCCACAGGCGATCTTTAAAAATTCCGCAAAAACTTAAAAATTATCACCCCGTATATTCTCTAACAGCGGCCCAGTAATCCAAGTCGTCTGTATGTCCAAGCAAGTTGTCTACTAGCTTGGGCCTCAAGTTATATACTCGTGGTCGTGGCGCTGTTGGGGTCGTCCCATCGTCGTCACTTCCAACTTCGTCATCCGACTCTCGTCATGCGGTCGGGTCACACATTTCGTCGTCATCCAGTTGTCCTCTCGGCGTCTTCGTCATACCGCTTCCGTCGTCCCATCGACGTCAGTCCTTATTATTCATATAAAATCTTAATTAGGCTATCGTCATTCAATCGCGATTACGCCACCGTTGTTATGCCACCGTCCTTGTTGTGTCGTCGTGATACAGTCAGTCGTCATACATTCGTTGTCGTGACGTCATAGGGGTCGTTCCATCGATGGCATTCCAGCTTCGTCATTAGTTTCTCGTCCTGCAGTCGTCTTCATACACTCGTCATCCCATTTTGCTCATGCTATCGTCGTCGTCATCGTCAGACAGTGTAAGTCGCATGCATATAACCGAAGCAATGGAAATTTCAGCATGACCACTACAGATTCTAAGCAAAGGTGACTTCAGATATGCGGCGCGTCGTTGCATTGCTTGCATGCTAATCCCATTTAACGTCAACAGCCTTTGTCAGATGGGTTCTGACAGAACTTTTTTTTTTCATCCTGCTGATGGTATTACAATTAACGAAACAACTTTTAGACGTGCCGCTTCGTAACTTAATGTTGAGATTATACAGTGATTCGGTTGTTTCACTCGGTGGTGGTGGTGAAAAGCATTTATTGGGCTATATATACAGAGAGGTGCTCGGGGAGAGGCCTCTAGTGGGTCACCGTATACATTTACCTCTGTGCAACAACAACCGAAAAAAAAAGAACAACGAGAAGAAAATGAATGGTCAGCCTAGTGTCGACGCACAGAAGACAAGGTCGACGTATATGGTGGTTGGGTGGTTCAAATCATTATGTTTAAATATTTATTATACATCTCTATACTGTCTTTCTCATGTTCATTATTCACTCATTTTGTGTCGTATTCGTATCTATTTCAAGTGCAATTACGTAGACCTTTCTTCTTTAGCGTGTACACTTGGTTGAACCTTTAGTTATTTATTTTTTGACCAAGAGGCCAAGTGGGCTGATCCAGGAGATAGTGCAGTGAATGGTGCAATGCAGTTAATTTTTACTAAGACACTAATTCTGCAGGTACCATTTTTCACCTACTGTGCGACTATTTCTCAACTATTGTGGCCACCACCGAAACCGCCTTCTAGACAATATAGCGTCGCGTGAGCTCTGTTTGGTCCAGGCGAACTCGCTCTATTTCCCAAAAGTGTGCTTTACCGTGGTGCATATTTTACGAGGTACAATGTAATGTGGGTAATTTTCGACTATATTAGCACTAATTAGGCTTGTACCGTTAATTTTGCCTAAGTTTTGAGTAATTCTCACTTCTTGTCTCGTTGATAGCTACATTTTGATACCTCTTGCGACTCGTTACAACGCTCTGGAGGCACGAACGGGCCGTTTTCTCCCTGGAAGCGGTAACAAGATACCGAGATACGCGAAACCTGCGTGAAGTTAACTGAAACTACTTTGTCTTCAAAATGCGGAAACAATGTTAATGTTTGAATCTGTGGGAAAGGAACATTCACTGAAGCGTTTAATTAAATGATGTACCCCTAAATGCGACGTCATGCGGTGTTTATGTTTATGCACCGCAAAGCTCTTAATTTTATTCAGGCTATTTTATGCTTCTGCACTACACCATTACAAGCTGCCGAAATGCAAACACTAATTCAGGCGTATGTACACTGTAGGTCCATGGAGGGGTGTCACGAGATTGGACGCCATGGTTATTGCTTGTAGAAGAAAAAAAATAGTCAGAAAAGCGTAGGCACACAGCAGTGAAAAGGCGAGCTAGATACATTTGTGTTTCGTATTAGAAACTTTGGAAAGTTTCGCTTCAAAAAGTTACCTCGTTAATATTTGCCCATCTTAATCACACTCTACAATACCTCCACGATTTATTTTTCGGCAATAAAATGATAAAGTTGTAATCACAGATAGGGAAATCCTAAGTATCGAATTTAGAATATGTGACACCTCAACTATAGTTTTGCTTGGCATTACTTCTTGTCGTTAATTTTTTTTCTTTAATTATTTGTTTCCTCTATGTTTCCCCGCGTTTAGCTGGCGCCATTGCGATAGGCCGGATGTTGTGTTTCAGCTCACCGACACCTCAGCCCACGCAAGCAATGAAATGGAAAAATCTGTGGTAGAGATGGCTGTTATTATCTCAAGAAACACAAATTGAGATCAATACCCGCCAGGTAGCTTTGCTTCATTCAACTGTGACTACGTTACTGCCACCTCGCCGCAAGACATTTTCTATTTTTATACGGACGATATGTGATCTAGGGTTCAAGAGTAAACATTTAAAAAATTGCTGAAGAGAAAATTCTTGTGCGAAAGAAATTTTGGTGAGCGAGACTGTGTTCGTCATTCTATTAGCCGAAAATAAAAGGGAACCTTGCGTGCTGAAAGACGCCTTATTTTGAAAAAAAAAATGCCATGAGCGTCACTTCGGTTAACTTTTTGGTCTCGCTGCTAAAGCCTACGCGGGGCATTCGGCTCAAATGCTATCAACGATTCCTTACAAAAGAGAAGCCAGCGAAAGCTGACTTTCAAACAGCAAGTCAAGGAAACCAAAGGTCTCTGATGGCATCCTAAGATGAAAAAATATACGTTCTTAGTGACCAGTAAAATGCATCTTGGGGCTGCCGTTTCCCCTTACATTCAGAAGGTGCCTCTTGCAAGGCAATTCCTTTCTTGATAGATGAACCTCGAGAATTTTTCTCGTGTGGCTCAAAGCAAACAAAATTTTTCTCGTGTGGCTCAAAGCAAAGAAGGGACATGCTTTAGATGTAAGGTGTATTTTTACCCTGAAACAAAGTGGTTACATTGCAGTTATTTGGCTGCTGTGGCTGACGAGCGTGAAGTCGCGAGTCCGAGAGGCGGTTGTAGTAGGGGTAGCGACGTCAATTCACAGGGAGCAACATCATTTCGATCATTCCGTCCGTAAAAAAATGTCACAGTTTCGCCCTAAGGGCGAAGCAATGAATGCGATAGCAACACAGCAACGTCATACGAAGTAAGGTGAGCGGCTTTGGTAGCAACAACACGCAGAACTGTTGTCGACGCCATCGGCGTTTTGCCCGCGTTAGCTCAAAATGCGTGCGGCGTTGGTGACTGTTGCTGGAGCCTCTGATATAAATAGGCACTTGGTGCCGCAGCTAAACGTCGCCTCCCTTCCCTCCCCCTCCCCCACGGCCTCTCGCGCGTCCGAAGAAGGCGCGTTTGCTCTACATATATGGTGATTGTAAAGGAGAAAAGAGACGCCTACTTCTGCAGCCCTTAAGCGAGCACGGCGCAGAACGCGCGTTTGTTCTCCGCCGTGCGTTCACTCCCCGTGAAAGACGCGCCCCTCGCGCCCTTTCACTCGCACATACAGCGTTCGGCGCGCGCTGAGCCGTGCTCCCTCAAGGGCTGCAGAAGATAGCGCCAACCTTTCCCTTTCCCTCAAGAACCACTTACCACACGGCGACGATTTCATCTCCAAATGACGTCATACGGAACCTCACGGCGACGGCGACGGCGACGGCGACGCCGACGGCAGAAATCTGCTTTTGAGTGTCCATATAATTGCTATCGCAATAAAAAAACATGTGAGACGTGACTGGACTCCCGAAAATTTTTTGAGTTAATTTACTGGAACCGTGGTCGCACAACATCACTGGTGCAAAAATATATTCGTGCACTTGTGCAGTTTTTGAAGTACCCGTACCGGCCTTAGTGACCGTTTATGTTTTTCCGGTGCGTCCTCCTACGTGCGCGCAGGAGCAGCCTCCTTCCCTCATTTCCTCTCTTTATTCCCCCTTTCTCTTGCAGCGTGTGTAAGGCAGCAAACTAGATGCTCGTCTTGTTTTCTCCCTCTACATAAGTGGGAAGGAAAATCAAGTAAACATATTTATAGATCGCTGCGACTCCTCAGAACCGCAATTTGTTTCTTTCCCACCATCCACAAGCGAAAAGCAATTTGTAAGAGAAACACACGCGTTGTAGCCCTTTCCTTTACTTCGAAAGAAACAAACATGAAAGGAATGGGTAGCCTCTATATGCTATCGACCACCTATAAAGGTAATGGTAAAAACGAAAAAAAAAATTATCAGTGACTCGAAGTCAAACGACCTCTGCAGTAGTAGTTAAACGAGAAAAATGCATCTACGAAAGCGCTAAACGTGAACTGAGTGAAAGCTTATCTTTATTATAGTGCACTTTTTCCTTCATAGCCAAGACTTTCGCGCGACATCAGCGTGGGCGCGTTGCAATCTGTATATTTCACTGCCTTTCTCATCTGATACGTCAGCATAATCTATACAAGGAACTATAGTCGGCTTGTCACCACAGTGCTACTCAACATCACGTATCCAGCCCTTAATTAAAGCGGCGAAATCCACTACGTTGCAGTCACATCTCTCCGCAAACACAGATGGCTGGCCGCAAGCAATGACATACAGACGTATTCATTCCGTGATTGGGTGAACCCCATAAAGAAAAAAATTATCGCTTGCGTGGCGTCTGCAATTTAATTGGATGGGTGTATCTCGCTCTCTGTGGGGTGGGAAAACTAAATAAATGCAGCTGTCCAAAGTTCTTATCGATTTATTACACTAGATCAGGCCATACAAATTTGTTATAGGCCTTTATAGCGTTTGTCAATTACGTGTCGGCCGACTGCATTCAAATGTTGATAGATGGTATCGTGGTAACCGACCCTCGTCAACGCCTCCTGGACAGCAGGCCTGTACACTCTGCTTTATGATGCCATGCTACTTGGACCGAAATTTCCATTGCCAAGCCCGGCGTGGCGAAAGCAGTGACGTAAAGATCAATGCGGCTTACTCGGGAGTATCGCCATTAGATTATATGGCAGTATATAGGGCGAGTTAGCATGAGGTCATGGATCGAAGTGCGCAGGCCTTGTCCTATCTAGGAGGCGTTGCTCTCGTGAACGTTGGACTGATCGTTTGCCTTTGCGGCAACGCTTGTGATCGTCTTGTAAGGGGGGCGCGGCTTGGCGTCGCAAGCCAACGCAGCAAACGCTTTGCACTGGTCTTTCAGTAGACACTTTTCTATATCGAAAAACTTTCTTTGCGACCAGGTGTCTGGGTGAGCAGTTCAGAGCGTTCGCAAACAAGAAACTTTGTAAACATTACCGTTTAATGTACGTAATTTGAAAAAAAAGGAAAAGAAGCTATCGATGCTCACAAAAGACGGAAAACAAAAATGAATGTCCCTTAAAAAATACCATTGTAGGCTGTCAGCATGGCGTCGGTGTCAGTAGCGCCCCCTACTTCCATTGGCGCTATGTTACTTCTCACGACAGCGTTCCCTGCGGTTATTCCTGTGCCACACATTCGCTCCCTTCGAAGATGATCAAATATCTGCCTTCATGGAGCAAACTGCTTGTGGCTACAGGATTGAGGCTTGCCGCTGCTTACTCGTGCCACTGCATATAATCCTGCGTGCGTGTGACAGACGGTGGAGTGACAGCCTGAGCATCTGGTGAACGAAGGGCGTAGTATTTGACGAGGTTGGCTACACTCGCTGGCCGTCCCCCTTGTGTGTATGAAAGCGTTAAGGAGACAAGGACGCGCTGCCTGGCAGCACATCACGTTGCTCGAGTAAATCGATCGTTTGGATGCCAGAAATTTGTGACCATGTGTTCCATCGCTCCCTCGACAGGGCTGACCAGCGAGGTGCTTTTTTCGGATCGTTTGAGATGGTTGATCACACAAACCGCATCTGCAGCCCCAGAGTGACAGTTGCGGCGCTTTGTTTCTGTCACCTAGTTAAGGACGTTCTAGAATCGGATCTAGAGCCAGGTTTAGAGAACTTCAATGCCCACGGTAAACGTTGTAGGTACGAAAGGCTTCGCATCCGAAAGGCAGCATTTCTGCACCGTCCACGGCTTCTACTGCTGTAGTTTTGGCGCTACGCCCCCGTCACGTGTGGTAGTCTTTTCGTCAAACTCACTGCCGCAGTTCATCTTGCTATCAAATGTACGTTGACCTGCGCTCACCAAACTTTCATTAGGTTCCACATATCATTAGTACGCAAACAATTTCTGATGTCTATGAGCTCGAGAAAAACTGCAGTGATGTTTCGGTAGCAAAGATTAAAGAGATCTGCGGAGTGGCGAGGGTGCTTCAATAAACCGCGGTTGCGTAGTGCCGATTTCTTGCACAGCACGTACGCCATTTCGAGCGTTTTATCGACTGGGATTCAGAGGCGTTCGATTTTTCGCTCGATACGGAAGCACGGACCAAGTTCAGATCTTCTTTCGCTCTACGCTCCCCTTCGATTTTTGGTACCATTGTAACTCCCCCCCCCCCCCCCCCTCCTAAAAAAAGGCTTTAGTTGAAGTGCGCGTTTTTCTACGAACGCCCGAACAGGTACGACAATGAACTGGACCAGAATCTCTCATGATCAACGCTTTCGTGGGGAAGTCAACAGCCTCCCTCTCACTCACTCACCCATACCCTTCCTTCATTTCGTGTATCATATCTTCTATTAAAATTTTACCACTTTGCTGGCTTTGTCTTTCTTTGTTCTACACTGTAGAAGCCGCACAGCAGCAATCCTCTATTTTGAAGTACTACTACTAATAATAGTGTACATAAATTAAAGAAAACAGAAGTAGTTTCATGATACACAAACAAACAGATGCACATCCGTGGCGAGGTTGCCACACTTAATCACATGTTATGGGAATGTCAGGACATAACAAACAATTCGGGCAGTGCCGACACCTCCGTCTCTTCCACCGCCAGCCTCCGCTCGCGTTGGAAGACCGCACTGCTCAGCTCGAACCTGACAGTACAACTCTGGGCCGTCCAGCGAGCCGAGGAAGCCGCTTCGAGACAAGGTCTCTGAACCGCCTCCGCGGCGGGTGCCCAGACCCACTAAAAGTACGCCGGGCTCAAATCTTATCGATTTGATAATAAAGTTTACGTTCTTCTTCTTCATGATACACAAAGCCGATGAATTGGAAAATTAATTTTCGCAAGTCCAGTAATACTGCACATGTCGGTGGACGTACACAATGAGGAGGGACCACATACATAATTTCGTGCATTTTATGCAGTGGAATTATGACTTTTTGAGCTACAGCAGAGAACATTCCCTTACCGTCTGTATCGTTACAAGCAGCGAAACTTGTCGAGATATCTATAAACGGCAATACAAAATGAGAGAATGCCTTTCCCAGTCCAGAGTTGAATAATAAGTTCTTGTTTGTTTTAGCAGACGCATGAAAATTCTGTTATACGGCCTTTATTTAAACATTTCTCAAGTCCCGTGTGATTAATCTCTTTATCCGTCCTGGAGAGCAAATAGTATAAGAGAGTTTGTTTTAAACGTTCGTAATCGTCTCAAAAGTGGCCGGCGGAATGAACATATGATAATTATATACCGATATATTACACTCATTTTAAAGCTACAGAACGTGGCATAAGTTCCACATGTTTAGGACTGTGCTGATAAAAAAATATATATACTAAGAATAATGATTAGAGAAGGGAGGGGGGGGGGGTGGAAAAGATCTAAATCACTTAGCCTGTTGTACTTGACTTCCACGTCTTCCATTCGTTTTGCCCTCTTTTTAACGAGCAGTAAGAAGCCGCATTGTTCGCTTCCGTTCAAGGATAACGCTATACCGCACGTAAGCTTCTTGTGGAGATTCCCCCACCAGTTTCCTGCCCAAAGTTGTAGCTTCACTTCGGGCATCGTTAGCACGCAGATGAGTCAGAGTGTACGGTTCAAAGAAACGAGGACTACATCGGTCTATTTCCTCGCTGAGCGCGAATTCCTTCGCTCCCGCCTTTTCTTTCATGACTCGTATATTGTGAATGAATTCTTTGGGTGCGCGAGCGTTCTCGCCAGAGTCCTCCACCAACTTCCGGTCCTAAGCCTAACGTCAGCACTGCACAGTTGCGTCTTTGTGCTTGTTTATACTGTTATGCTTGTACGCGAACAACGTGCCTACAGGGCGTTCATCAGGCGCCTAGATTGAGAGTTCAACTTTGTTTTTATTGCGGAATCATGTAGTTCTACTGTTTTTGTAATAAACGCGCGATACGCTATTGAGCGGCGAAGAATATCACGCAGAAAACAGCTCTTCCGCAGAAAGGACACATGATGAGCTGGAAAAACAAAAACGAGCGAGTCCTGACGATCACACAAGACTGCAGTAACTTCAAAATGAACGAAAGGCCGCCATGTTTACTATTATTTGGACAGAAAAAAAGACAAAGTGTATATACATATCCTGTACATTGTGCTCCAACGGCACGCGGCGCGGAAGCGGACAGCCCGACTGCCGGCGATCAAAACCAAGTCATTGTTGAAGCCAGTGCCGGATGGAGAACCGCTCCGCTGACTTAAGCCTCTTTCCCATTCTGGCGAAGGTGGCAAAAAACAATAAGACTACTTCGCGAAGACAGCATCGAAATAAATAAAAGAAACTATGGAGGATACTTTACTGTCCAAAGAAAATGACAGCTGAGAAAAATGCTTGGAAATTCGACGGGAGGGTCTCTTGCTCTCCGGAGAACGTCATGTTTTCTTACGCGCTCAATATAAGCTACATTGTGTTTTTGAAAGGCTCGCAAAGTCGAAGTTCTAAAGGACAGCGATAATCTGAGCTTTTCTCAGCTTTTTCTTGTCAAGAATAAGTAGCGTCAAGCCGCAGAGACGTTTTTCAAATGCGTTCCATACATATATGGCTCGAAGCTGTTTTCTTAGCAGTCATAGTAGACAGTCGTCAATGCTGGCCAGAATTGAAATGCACCCCTACTGATATTTCTTCTTTCTAGGCCCCCGCCGGCCGTTCTTTTTCATCGGGGAATTCGAGCAGCTGCGTGGGCAGAACCTGCACGAATGCCATCTATGTCTGTACTTTTTGTCCCTGTGTTTTTTGTCTTTATGTTTTTATTGTGTACAGCTCCATTTACGTCCGTGTGCGAGCATGTGCGTATTTGGTGCGTGAATACTGTCGTGCCTGTGAGAGCGCACGCATGCGCTGTAGGACAGCTTTAACGAAGACATCCTAGAACTGAGAAAGAAGCTACTCTGACACAATTATTAGTATTTTTCATTGTGTACACATGCCTGTTGTTTTTCATCACGTACACATGTTTACACCGCACAAAAAAAAATTCTTGTAGGAGCGACCGGACACTGCAGTAGTTACGCGTAACTATAATAGAGCGTCCGTCGAGTAGCGTGAGAGCTCTTTTGTTTGTGTGGCCTGTCATTTTGCTTTCCAGATCTCCCACTCCACTTTTAGCATATGAACATGTGTGTCATTCTGACCTTCTTTGCGTAAACTTCAAAGGCGGGCTGCACAGATTATAAGTTACCCTTGGCGACGTGCCTTGGTAGGACCAATTGCAAGCTCTGTAGTGTTGTCCTGTTTCCAGTGGATTGCAAAATGGAGATAGAGAGAAGCTCTTAATCCTCGATATAGGAGATGCTCACCTGTAGTACCCCTCTACAGAACTAGAACAATTGGTCCAATATTTCTGTGAGCCGACCTTGCACTGGTGGCACTTCGCAATTCATTCCGAAGTTGGCCGCTCTGCTTTGATCCGAAATAAAATTTCCGTGCTTGTATACAGAGGAAAACAAAACACTAAACTGACATTATACGCTCATGCACGAGTCGGAGGAATATCTTTAGCGATAATGTTTATACCTGCCTATGACAATATGTTGGGGAAATTCGTTTTAATGCGAAGCATTCATTGGCGCCTTGAGTGTATCTATCAGCTAGCCCCCTACGGCGTGATGCCGTCGAGGTCGTGTCTTCAACTGGATAGATATCAGAAAAGGAATGGGGGCATGGAATGTATGCATGCATAACATGAATGACATGTCAAGGCATCAATGACATCCCACGCTTGTCTTGACATGTATGTCATGACATAAACGGTATGAATGACATGAAGCAGCCGTAATCGTTTCATTAGCTTGATTACTCTGACCGACCGATACTCCGAACGCTTCCTCGTTCCTCCCGTACTCGTGCTGGACTTCAACTGTCCTTCTCGTCGTTAACAGGCCGTTTAGTGAAACATCCAGGCCTGCTTCTTCCTGGTGCACATGGGGTCCGAACAAGAAAACGCTGCACCGTATTTCCACCATGACAGCGCCGTCACGGCTCGACCAAGGCGAGCAATGCAGCAGGCCACTCGTACTATTGGCCATAAAAGGTCACGAGCTTCAGGTTGTGATACAGTTTCACCGTCAAGTCACCCGTTTCTGTCCTCCTAGTTACACCACATACTGCCGTCAGTGACCATTTCGTTTCTGCGCTTCTTACCCATCTCGCACCTCACCTCGATACCTCTAGTTGACATGAATTAGATCGTTCGTAGAAATCATGCAATCGTCGTTACTGTCGTCGTTGTCTTGCTGCTATCGTCAGACACACGCACTCTGGCGTTAATTCTAGTTAACCATACTCGCGTAACCCACACAAACACGGGATTTACGTAAATACATTTGTCAACCTGGTAACGCTTTTCCGGAACCCCAAACCATGCTGCATAGCCAGTTACCTGTAAAATGAATCGCGTAACGTTAATTCTCACAGCGCGTGGGATCTGCACATTTTTTTAACGCAAACGCTTTAAGGGCCCCGTGTCGCCGAAATTTCGGTGTCGGTGGCGTTGTCCACCAGAAAATATTCGTCCTGAACCGCGCAGGCCCTCCAAGTGGCGTATAGGTGTTACTGAAGTAATTGAATTTCTCAAAGTAAAATGCGTAAGAAAATTCATAAAGTAAGACTTGCACACAACCCACAGACATGATAGCGACAGATTATAATTTGAATATACGAGAAAACGTAATTCTGTTACGCGGAAACTCAAACACAAACCCCTTTTCCAGCTGACGTTTGAGGTTTCCCTTAGTGGGAGCCGCGCGCTCAGCTCGGTTCCTTGCAACACCATCCAGATGGTGCTCGCCTCCGCGCATTCGCGGTGGATCCCGCCGTGCGAATAAAAGAAGAACCAGAAAGCGCGCCTTCGTGCGTAGCGTTCGCCGCCAGCGTTTGCAGGTAAACATTACGGTGACATAAGCTGCAGTTGCCGGGAAGCATGAGAAGCAGTCACGGATCTTTGAATGCTATCGCACTCCACTCTTAAAGGCGAAGCTTAAGCGTCCATCTTGTTTTGTTTTTTTTTGTCGTTTTTTTGTACGCGAGCAGGTGCGTGTCTCTTGCGGCAGCAGAATGAATGCATTACTGCCTGAACTTCTTTATCGCTTGAACCCCCCCCCCTCCTAACGAATACCTGGCTGCTTTCCATGTGAATGATATACCTCTCTGTTCTTTTTTTTGTTGTCTGTGGTTGCGTGAGCTCTGTTGTTTGAGAGGTAAAACTGTTGTCGTGCTGCAGCTTTTATCTTTTGTACGACATTGTCTTCTATTCTGTATAGAAAGCTTGTTGTATGAGCATTGAAGCCCGAGGATGCTACTCTGCCACATTGAGCATACTTGTGTGGCAGTGCACGCTTTACAGGAGAACTTTTGAAGGACACACACACACACACACACACACACACACACACACACACACACACACACACACACACACACACACACACGCACACACACACACACACACACACACGCACGCACGCACGCATGCACACACACACACACACGTTTGTGTCAACATTATACGTGCTCAAGGCCCTTGTGTGCCCTTCAATGCAAGTGACTGAGTTATGAAACGTGTTTATCAATAAACACTAAATGGATAAAAAAGAAAATAAAAACAATAGAAAATTATTTTCGCATGGCGTCAGGGCCTAGGCTTTAAATGAATTCATAAAGCTCGTTGCTCCTTATAATATCAAAGAGGCTTACGTAAACATCTACACAGGAAGTTGCTGATTTTATCTTTATTTTTTTAGCTGTATTTCACCGTAATGCACCAGCGGGGAGAAAATCGACAACAATTTTGAAAACGCAGTGGAACGGCTACTTCTCTTGTGATGCCAGCCTTCACAACCCATATTTGTCTGTATACTATAAGCCAATTGTAACTGGCACCGCTCTTCTTTCTTTACATGCGCAGGACGGTCAGTGGTTCCTGTCCTCTTCAATGACCCCCTCGGCTGCGCCTTCCTGCCTTCCGCACAACAACCTCGAAAAGAAGCGACAAAGTAGATAATGCCAAACATCGATCCTGCGCAGACACACGTACTACTCGCTCACGCATTTGGTGATGGGCTGCTCTGTCTTCCCGGGCTGCCCACGCGTCGTTCCGTCTCGCCATTATTAGGTTTGGCATAACGTGAGTCGCCACAGGCGCCAGCAGCGCACCGCACTATCAACAGACGGCGGTGCTTCAGCTGCGATCAAGAGGAAGCCTTCGAGAGTTATTTACTGCCTCAGTGTGACACACAACGCAAGTGAAAGATTGTGTCCTGGTAACACGTACGGCGTCTTACCACAAGCATCCAGACTAGAGCTGTTCTCACGTAGCCACTTTTCGTTCTCAACGTCGCTTTCTCCAGATAGACGTAAAAAGAATCAAGACATTAGTGGTTTTTTTTCGCCCTTACGCCAAACTGGACACGGCGTGCGAGTAAAGCGTCAACGAGTGCACAGCTCTCAAGTTCTCCGACGTGCCTAGAATCGTGACGCGGAGCCAAGTAAGAATGACCGCGGCTTCAAAGCTATGAAAGAAAGTCACGACAAGAAATGACAAAAAAAAAATCCTTTCCTCCTTATATTTAAGTAGTTTTTCTTGAGGCACGCAAACAGCGCGCACTCTTCACTGTCAGCCTTGACGTAACGTTTACACCATACAGCGCCTTGAGGGACATTTTTCACATATCAGAAATGCCCCGACAGAGCGTTTTGTTTTTGTTATTCTGGATGCTCACCTGTACGCCAGCGTGCTGTGCGCACATATATATTTTTTCTTGAAGTAAGACGTCTTTCCTCCCTTCTGAAAGGATTCGAGCCGTTTTCAGGTCTATGGCCTTTCCACAGCGTAGGCTCTTGAGGAAGGCAGCGGTACAGTCATTTTGTATTTTTGTTTTAATAATGTAAATATGTGTCTTTTTCTAAAGACACCGTGCAAAACTTCCTGTCAAGTTTAGCTCTTAATACTAGAAGCATTCACTCTCATTATTACTCTTTCTTTCTTTCTTTCTTTCTTTCTTTCTTTCTTTCTTTCTTTCTTTCTTTCTTTCTTTCTTTCTTTCTTTCTTTCTTTCTTTCTTTCTTTCTTTCTTTCTTTCTTTCTTCGGGCACATCAACACAACGATGTGGTTCAGAGCTAGGCAGTTCTTTGTATAAATGTACATGGCCACTAGTGATCTGTGTTATTTCATTTAAGACTACGGCGCGCCCATTTATTAGCCGGAATGTATTTTTAAATACTAATGTGATGACCACTTAGACGCCGCCTTAATTCCCCGGGCTTATCTTTGATAACGCATAAATATTATCCCGTTTGAAATGAGAAGGTACTCATTCAATGCAAAGCTAAGACTCGCACTGAGTCCCCTGCTTACGAAAAGCCGCGATGAATTGTTTTTGGCCACCCACGCGCTTACGCTCTGACCAAAGTGCGTGATAGAGTGGGTGCCATTAGAGGCTGTCACTAGCGCGTGAGTCATTGAGACAGAGCTGGAAATCGGAAGATAGAGTGCTACGACGCGTCATTATCTCCTAACAACGTCTCACAAACAGTACAAGCCGAAATCCAGCGCCTAATTATCGTCCCCATAACGCCGAACGCTTTCGAGTAACGGTCGCCGCGTTCACGCCGATTGCCAAATGAGAGCAAACCCTGTGAAGCGTCCTCTTTCGCGACCAAAGCGCATTAACGGCCGGTACTTCCTCCCTTCCCGGTACATTTCGTCTCTGTCCGAAAGAAACAAAACAAAGAATAAGACGCTGCAGCGTTGGCGAATGAAGCGCACTTAACGAGCTGTCTGGAGCACTCTACGCTACGCTGAGCGAGCGAAATGAATCTGCAGTCTGCCGTGCGAAAGACGGTTCCAACCACTCGGCAACTTTCGAGTGCTGTAGATAACGGCGTAACTAGACGTGACGACAACGCAAAAGTGCGAGTGGGCAATGGTGGAGTGCCACAGCTCCAGAACTGCACTTTGTGTCGTGTAAGTAACCGCAAGCTCGAGATAAAGAGTGGCATGCTACCAATGGCGGATCTGAGCCTTCTCTTTCTTGTCTTATCTGTCTTGTCCCAAGCTAACCTGTTTTACAGCGGAGCTGTAATTGCGACTAGGGGCGTTAGTGAATGTTCTCTCGAGAACAGTCGGCTCCAAATGTCAACGAAAGTTGTTTGATAATAGCTTCGGAGCTTGTGCAACGAAATTTAGAGGGTATGTTTTGGAATGTTGAAGGAAACTTGGGGGCAAACTTAAACGTGTGTAGAATGATTAGGCGCGTTGAAGAAAATCTCCAAACATCTGATAATTACGTTTTGGAACTCAAAAGTGCTTTGCGTTAGAAATGTCTAGCGCATCAAGGTGAAAACTGGCAGGGATAAACCATGTCTTAGAAGCATAAAACTGAAGAAATTTCGAAGTTGTAGCCTCCAAGACGCGCCATAGAAAAGCAGAGAATTTATACTGATCCAGCGTTTTTCTTCGTGATTTCTGGGTGACTAAGACGTTTGCCATTTACAAACTACCACTGTTATTGAGGTATCTTGCCGTAAAAATAAAGTCTGCATTGAAATAAATGCACTAAGAAATTTTCAAATTCATGGTACATTGGAAACAGCGCAAAAAAAAAAAACGCGCCAGACTGCTGTCTAAGTGGTTAAAACTTTTCTTGGAACATTTTGGTAAATATTAGAATGATTGCTGCAAAGAACGGGGCTCACAATTTCTGCTTGTAACTTTGCGCACAGCTACGACATACGGGAGACCCGTTGCGCCCCCTTCCTCCTCCCCTTCAATATCAGTTCTAGAAAGCACCTTTCTAAGTCCGGAAGTGCTATGCCCCTGTTACACGCACGCTTTCGATCGTGATCAAGCAAGATTGGAATCGATCACAATGGAAAGTGCCCGCGTCAGACTGCCAGCAATTGGGGAACGTTAATTGTAAGTAGCGGAGCACTCAGCGTTGCCGGTGCAACAGCCGTGACTAGGCACGGAACGCGTAGGTGGTGAACAGGACGCACGATGACTGCCAAAACGTTTCAAGAAAACAGGAGACGCCTCTTTGCCAGTAAGATTTTCCAATACGGGCGCCGCGGCCTCTTGGTATCAAACTTTATGCTTCACTCGTATTTCAGTTGTGGGTATTGCACAAGTCAGCCGTCTATGTTTTTTTTTTCTTTTTCATTACTCAATTACATTGGCGTATTTGCATTGCTATACTTTCGTGGCGTGCCGAAAAAGGCTTTTTATGCTGAATAGTATTCCTTGAAGTTTCTCATGCCCTGGATGACTCCGTCACTCGTAAATCGATCTCTTGACAGCTGAGGACGTTGACGAGAAGGGTTAACTGCACAAGATGGTTCTCATGCACTGGATGACTTAAGATTTCTTAATGCAGTCTCTTGATAAGGGAGGATATAGATGACAAAGCTTAACTGTTCCAGATTCGTGTGAAACTATCAGCGGGGAAAATGACAGCGAACAGCGCTTGTATCGTGTCCTCTCCCTCAATTGTTCTTCTCTTTACACGCAGATATTTTTTTTTCTTGAAAGGGGGCTTTGTTTCCCTGTTAGAGTGAAAACAACTAAATACGGACGTCGCTAACTTTTCTTCTTTTTATTGCGGCGCACGGAAGCTAGTCGAACGAGAACCGCTAATCACTTTTAAAGCGCTAGCAACATGCTCGGCACTTAAGCATTACGTAAAGCAACCCGACGAAAGCACGCAAAGAAAGAAATAATAATAATAAAAAAGACACCCTGATGTTTCGCTTTTGTTGGTGCGTGCATTGCATACCTATGAAACTGCTGAAAGTGGCGTCACGTACAAGGTACGCTCGGGTTACGGTCTAATTACGAGGCAATAACAACGCTCCTTTTATAGCCAGCATTAATTCAGCTTTTTGCCAGCAGCGTTGTTCAAACATGGGTGCCGGTAACTTTTTATGAAAGAGGAGCAATTAAAACTAGTGTTTCGATAAGAGAAGTTTCGTAAACTCATTGTATAAGCGTCAAAGCTAGTGGTATATGAACTGTACCATCATTGTGCTTTGCCGCAAATGAAGAATAAACCACGACGATACTTCTTAAAGATAGAAGTGAAACTTGGCGCTTCCGCACAACACCACTTTAAAAGCAGGCCCTAGTGTCAGGTATTTGTAGATGACGTTTGCGGTGCCGGCATCACATTTTCAATGATTTCGGGCGAAACTCTGTGGAACAGAAGTAGAAAACACTGCAGTGACAATTTGTAAAGGATGTGCATATTTACGTGACATATATGAAGCAGGCGAACCATGAGAACAACACCAAGTTTGCAGTTTTCGTTGACGTGTGTGCGAAAATATCGGTTGCGCTTTCGGGGCTTCACTGCAAATAACGTGAAAGCTTCCTTGTTGTAAGTGCCTCGGTGTGGGGGTGCTACGTCAGTACACGGCATGCTGCAAAAATTATTATCCATCTTTGACGTTGGTGTCGTGAAGTGGCAAACCGCTTTGAGACTGTTAGATTTGAATAAGGTTCTGCGTCTATAATTATTTTCGACCCCATATTCCTGTACCCCAGTGCAAGGTAGCAAACCAGATGTGCGTCTGGTTCACATCCCTGCCTTTGCTTCCGTCCGTCCGTCCGTCCGTCCGTCCGTCTGTCGACGACGACGACGACGACGACGACGACGACGACGACGACGACGACGACGACGACGACAACAACAACAACAACAACAACAACAACAACAACAACAACAACAACAACAACAACAACAACAACAACAACAACAACAACAACAACAACAACAACAACAACAACAACAACAACAACAACAACAACAACAACAACAACAACAACAACAACAACAACAACAACAACAACAATAATAATAATAATAATTACTGATGCGTATGGGATTACTCCCCGTAGTTTGATGGCGGCGAACATTGCGAATATCCCAATGGAGGATGAAGTGGAGATACGAGCTGAGATTAGGGATATGATCAGAACTACCCTCATCTCTAGAAACATGCATCCGGAGCACAATATCAAAAGGAGAAAGGCAAGAGGCACTCTTGCGGGAGATAGAACAGCAGAATCAACAGGTGGCTTTCGTAGATGCTGCCTGGGTGAAAGGGGAAGAAGCATACGTATACTGCCGTAGTAGCAAACATTCAAGGGAAGGTACAAGATGCCATCACTGTCTTTACCAAGGATTCCATGGTGGCGGAGCAAGTGGCAATTGCTCGAGTCACCAGGAACAATAAATAGAGTTTCATTTACAGCGATTTCAAAGCTGCTATAAAGGGTTTCGATAAAAGCTACGTGGCCGGGGTTGCAGTTAAACTTATTGAAAGCGCTATGAGTAGGAGAACTGAAATCCAATGGTTTCCTGCGCATATGGGAGAAGTGGACGAGACCCGGGCTAACCTCAATGAGGTTACTCATGACTTGGCACGAGGACTTGCTAGCCATGACAGTCACAACCGAGCCGTCCACCACTAGGCCGGGAAATTTAGAGATAATTTATTAACCTATAACGAGATTACTATACAGTCATATCTAGGACGCAGACAATTTTCATTGCCACATTCAAAGCTGAACAGGGCTCAGGCAGTTTCACTGCGACTCAAACAGGAACTTATCTCACGCCATACCACCTTGATAAATTTTATCCAGAAAGGGAGATCAAGAAAGATTGTCATGCGTGCAATGTCATCATTGGGATCAGACACATGCTCGCGGGATGCCCTGCGACTCTCCCCAACCCTGAAGAAGAATGGCTCCATTGGAAGAAGATGCTAGAGAGTTCATCTTTTCAAGATCAGCTACGGGCTGTCAAGAGGGCCCACGATGTCGTTGAAGGGCTGGGCCTAACGGTGCCATCGTGGGTGCGGGCCGCCTCTGTTTGAAAGAGTCGAGCCTCAGGACTTCTGTAAATAAAAAGTTTTCACACACACACACTAGTCAGTGGAAGCTTTTCTGCCTAAGCACAGTAGACTACTAACCTAGAAAAAAAAGAAAAAAAAAAAAAACAAGACATGGGGCCCCAAATGCACGCTGTGAAGGGGTTAGCCAGCGAAGCTGCGGTATCACCTGATCCGATAGACCAATGTGACGTATCCTTGAACTGGGTCCTGCCGAGCCTCAGCTCGACGCCGTTGTGCATAATGACGTTGCTGTTCCCGTCTCCGCTCATCGTGTTCACGCTGCTCTTCGGGACTCCAAACTATGCGTGGCCTTTCCATAGCGCTATCAAAACAGAAATGAAATTAGTTGCTGGGCGGGTTCTTCTGTTATATATGAAAGCGTAGTTACGTCACTCCCTGCTTCGTATGCTGCAGTTGCCGCTTCCCGGAAACTGCAGCTTATGCAACCGTAATCTTTACCGAGAAACGCTTGCGGCAGACGCTATGCGTGAAGGCGAGCTTTCTGGTTCTTTTTTTTCTTACCCCCACATGGCCGATGCGCCTGGCCGATCCTGATGCACGGAGGCGAGTGCCATGTGGTGGTGCTGCAAGAAACCCAGCGGCGCACGCGCCGTGCGCCTCCCGCTGTGATTGGTTGAGTTTTTGGGTGCTGAGACGAAGAATTCCCGGGATCCTTGTTATATACAGCTTTGCTGTAAAAATATAATGTTCATCGTCTTTCGTCTTATGAAATTTGGTTTCAGCTGAACCGTGGATGACAATAAAGTACTGCACCACTGGATGCCTGCATGGTTTTGTGTTCTTCTAACATTCGAAAGTTATGTCCCTAATTTCGAAACGCCTCTGTCGATGCACACGTTTGGGAGTGGTATTACGTGTCAGAGAATGAAATAACTAATTACTGCAGTGGCTCTGCATCTCACTGGCTCTTGCCTTGGCGCGTGCTATCTGATGGCCTCCGCATAGCAACAAGACGCAGCAATTATAACTTGTTCTTTGTGTCCGCGCTAATTACGCTGTAATTTACTCCCGCACACATAACGGCCGTTACATCGTCAACTCTGACTAACATTCTGAATCTTACGTAACGGCTTTATTCCTCTGGTGCACTTCAAATTGTGTTTGAAATTTAATAAGATGCTTATATTCTTTTACACTTTGCCAGTGTATACTGTAGAAACTCCTTGTCCCGTGCTTTCTACCCATATGCCTGTGTTCTAATATATTTCGAAGCTCTCGTTATTACGCAACCTCATCTGTCTCATCGCGCGGTCCGTAAACGGCTACCATTTCGAGTATCCGGACATAATGAACGATTGCCACAATTTCTTTCCGCAGGAACCGACCGAAAGCAGTCTAGAAATTTCACGCGAGCTCTGCGGAAGACAGGCCAAAGAGTGCGAATAACAATAAAAAAGGTGCGTATTAACTGCCACGTTCTTACTGCCACGTCCACATTTTTTTCTGAGACGGGGCACTGTTTTCTTGCCAGAAGCCTACAGTATGACCACAACATTTTCGTTCAAGTCGCGCAACTTCTTAATAAAGTTATTTGTTCCGTGCAGCCAACACAACGTTCGCAACTTTCACTTCATCGTTTTGTTAACGAAACGTTTCTACTTCCACATTAATGAAACCGATCTCTGCCCTTGAACCAACAATTGTTTTTTCTATAGGCTGATAACCTGATAACCAGTGGTTATCAGGTTTACCATCTAGCTGGGTTTTTTATGAGTGATAGTACATAACTAATTGTGTCGGGCAATCAAGGTTGAAGTGCATTTTCGAATAACTGTCGCTTGGGGAGGTTTTCGTTAGACAACACTATTTGCACAGAAGTTGCAGCAACTGTCGTCTAGGAAAAAAATTGGCTGCCACAACTCCGGTTGAGCACTACGTAATGGGAAGCAGTGTTATTTGGTTGTACTATAAGGGCCCTAACGAACCGTGGTTATTTTCTGAAACGAAATGTACGCCGCATGGTTGTGAAGATGAAATGTTTATATGGCATTGCATTGTTAGAGATGATGATTATGTACAATTCTACATAGGTAGATCACGTGACATAACTGCTCCATCGGTTCACTGACTGTATCTTCGACTGTGTATTGACCGATGATAGCACAGGTGGTTTCAGTGGTGAATTCAACGATTAGGGTTGAGCAAGACCAATGTGCGTTATTGCTCACGTCAATGCGCAGTTGTGGAGGAACCCAGGGGCGCCATGCCGAGAATACGAGAACTGATGCGTCAAGCGATAAGTGATTGCACATTAACACCGACTTCTAAAGCTGCTTTTATTCATTCTTGTGGAAGCATGCCGAGTTTCGAGGTGCGCACAGCAATTCCACTTTAGCTTCTCACCAGCTTCAGTGTCGCGAACTCTCGTAGACATAGAGTAACGCTGGTGTTCTCAAAACTATAGTAAGCCACCAGAAGATCTGTGCGGTAATATTGACAGAATCCGCAATGATTCTACATTCCTGACCTTCGCTGCAGGCTTATCTAATGATCGCCACTGTGTATCAATAATAATTACATAACTAAGATGATAATACTATTGTTTGAAAACGTCTACAAGAAACAACACTTTTTCTCCCGCCCACGTACGTATCATAACTACTTCAGTGTACGTGTGGCTGCAGCACAACTGGACACGTGACTGGAAAATAATCAATATGGCTGGGCTGGCTAGCAAGAGTACGAACTACTCGATAAATCAACCTGTATAACGTAGCCCAAAGCTTTCCGCTTTAGCTTGGAAAAATGGGTGGTTGAAGACGGTTGAGTGCAGCCAAATCGGCTTGTTGGTATTGCATGTCCTCCTTTGTTGTAGCGGAGGCACAACAGACAGCGCAATGTGTTGCTGTGTGTTGTGTAACGTGCTTTTCTGTGTCACCGTCTTTATGCCTGGGCCACAACAAAGCAGCAGAGGGTTGTGCTTGTCTCAGGCGCGTGGTCACGTTACATAATCATATCGCTGAACCGGCTCACTGCATTTCCACTCCAGGTTCAACAAAGCGCCAGGTGAGGAAAATGACAAAAAGGAAAAAGAAAAAAAAAAATAGTACGGAGATGGAAAGACTGCAGCGCGGACTTATATTAAATCGCAAGCAATATGCCAATGCTCCGTCTTTGCGAAGGCACCTGAAGTCCTTTCACCCCGTACCTTTCTTCGACTTTACTTCCCCTTTATTACTTGCCCTTCGCTACATTTTTTTTCCTGTTTTGTACTATTTTTCTCGTCTCTTCCGTCCTCCAACGGAGAAGGCTGCTCTGATGTCCCTTCTCTTCCTCTCACTATTTCTCGCATTCCACACAAATCCGCACCGTGCTTCTCAATCACTCTTGCTGTTCTACATGCCTTGACCCTTATTTCTACACTTTCCTTGTATACTTCTATTTACTTCCCCTACGCTTTCCGTCGTCGCGGGCAGCGACCGTGTTGGCCTCCTATATGACTTCAGTCGCGGTAGAAACTCCATCTTCTTTCGCGGGAGCAGAGAAACGCATTGGGAGGGGTCGAGGCGAGCCATAGAAAGCGTGGCACCGCGTCTTTATAACCTGTCAAGCGAAGCCTGGCCAGCCCTTCGAGGCCCTGTTCCTCATACGTCGCCTCGCTGGCTCGCTCCTCCGTTCTCGACCGTCAGACGCATCGGCGAGCAACGACGGGTACCGCCCAATTGCCCATTAAGCGTTATAGTAGCACACGCCGGCGGAGCTATCGATCACCGTAAAGCGCTCTCCACTACCACATGAACGAGTGAGATAGAAAGACAAAGCAAAGAAAAAAAGGTCAGCCTGGCTGGCATGGCAGCTTGTATTCGAAGCCGTCGTCGCGACTTCCAAACACAATTTCGTCGCTCGCCTAAGACGCAGTCACGGTACTCTTTGGCGCCGCGCGGCTATTCACGTCTACATTGCTCCCGAAGATCTGGATTCAAGAATAGAAGGACGCGAACGGCGGCGTGGGGCATTGCTCAACAGTCCGGTCCTCTTGGAATTTATATGGTCGCTTTGGTCGTTTCGTCGTGCTTATGTGCGCATCGCTTGCCCTTAACTTTAGGAATGATGTGCCCTTGTAACAGCGGAGCTGTTTAAGCCAACCGTCAGTCCGTGTGTCGCGAACAGAAGATGTGGGCCGATCCTGGCGGTAGTGCAGAAAGGGTCCAATGAACTAGCGAAGATGTTTAAGCCTAGCCCAAATACGTGGCTGATACCTTGCGATAGCCAACCTATAGCCAATCAATAGTTAATCGATAATCGATCAATGGTCAATAAGTTCCTGAAAATCATGGGGATGACTTGGTAGTGCTTAGCCTAGCCCTAATACGTGGCCAATACCTTGCGATAGCCAATCTATATCCAATCAATAGCTAATCAACAACAAGCAATAGCTAAGTCAATCAACAAGCACGGTAGAGTACGGCTGGAGCTTTCTTATTTTTTTTATTCCCCACGTGGTGCAAGCATAAAGTGCTAGGAATATATGAACTTTCGTTTACTAATTAGAAAATGACATTTTACTACGCAGATTACGCGATTAAAGTTAGTTCGCTCTTTCGACGGGCCCCTCTTTCTTTGATTCCTTTCGTTCGATTCCCCATCAACCCTACCCTCCCCCCCTCTCCCCTGCTCTTCATACATAAAAGGAAAGAATAAAATTTTGGAACACGAACGTGCATTAAGCGTCTGTTTTGCGTGGTGTATCACTTCCCCTTAATGCACGCCGCACTATCCTCTTCGTCAATATACTGGTATCAGTACAGTTACAACTTGGGCACAGCAGCGCAAGCTCCCGGTGTATGCTTTGCGAGAGATTAATGATTCCGTGACAGAGAAGCATTCATTACGAGGTTATTGGAGAACGCCCTCGGACAGCTTATTGAGGGGTGCCACTATCGCTCGTCGCGCACGGGAACCGATCGGTTCGCCCAGTATAACTAAACACGAACCACGTGGCTGCACGATAAGCGGCCAGCTGAACTAGCATAGTAACTGGGCTCTCTAGTGGAAAGCAGTGAGGTGCCTCCATAACAGAATGGTTAGCACGCACAGTAAACTTCTTGGGGTAGTGAACGCGAAACTAGGGGAAAGTAAATCGGCCTATTTGTTTATGCAAAAAAGCCAAGAGCACATCGATCGGCTCATTATGAAGAGGAAGATAAGCGCTAAAATTGAAGAAGCATGCTCATTGCCTTACGGCCCGATAGCAGTATTAGCTTTACAAACAGCTCGCGGAAAGCAAGCCCCACTTTCGCCGTAAACGTATGCAAATATTTCACTAACGAGTGCCGTGATTTCTAATGGCCGTGTTTCTTGTTATATTCGCTGACTCGACTTCAGTGTTCAATAAAGCTAACCTGTTCTTGAAGGCGACTATATCTCGTATACTTAGTGCAGTGGCTGGGACTGTGAACGTTTTCTTTTACAGCGAAGCTGTTAACGGCTCAACTTTCAATCGTCGCGTCCGGCAATAGAAAAAAAACTCTCATTGGCCGTATGCTGTATGTGCGAGTAAAACCGAGCGAGGGCGAGGGACGCACGCTTTCACGGGGAGCGAACTCAAGCTCCACTCCATGGCCGTCCAGAGGGCCCGTGAACGAGCGGAGAGGCTTGGCCTCCCGATTCTGACATGGGAGCAGCCAGCGGCGAGCCGGGGGCCCCAACGGGTCTCCGCCGGTTAGTCCCTCAGGACCTCAATAAAAGTTCATTGTCTGTCTCTATATACGAAGTGAATGATGATGAGTGGGCGAAGCACCGGGGGATCATTCGGGTAAACCAGAGCTACGGACGAGAAAGAAAGAGAGCGCACGTCGGGAACGAACGCTCTTGTGCACCGCAGCGCCCCTAGCTACGGACGAGAGAGAGAGAGAGAGGGCGTCGGGAACGAACGCCCTTGTGCACCGCAGCGCCCCTAGCTACAGACGAGAGAGAAAGCGAGCACAGCTGCGCCTCCAGCGGGAGCGGCGAGTACTAGCGTGGCTACAACGGCGCGACGACGGCACGACGGCGGACAAGGCTCGACCCTAAGGAGCTTCGCCCCTAAACCTCTCATTGCCCGTATGCTGTATGTGCGAGTGAAAGCGAGCGAGGGCGAGGGACGCGCGCTTTCACGGGGAGCGAACGCACGGCGGAGAGCAAACGCGACTTCCCAGTGGAAGGGGAGTGGTGGGCGAGGAGGGCATCGAGGCACCCTATATATAATAATAGATTGTGCGTGAGCGTGCCTCTTCCTCTTCACAACCACAATCTCTTTCTCTGCCCGCTCTCCCACTGCGGCGCATGCGCGCAGCCCGGCCAGTCTCTGCTGCCGACTCTCTTTGGGCTCTCGCCCGCCTCTCCCCTTATAGTGTCGACAACGGCGCTTGTCGTTCGTCACGTAGCCAGCGTTTTGATACAGTGCCTAGAATATATTCTAGGCACTGTAGTTTTGACAGCGGTTGTGTGCGGTCACGCAAACAACGCGCACAACTGTTGTCGACGGCGGTGGCTTTTTGCCCGCGTTCGCACTGAACGCGCGCGGCGTTCGCGACGTGTGTATGATGAACGTGCCAACCGTTGCCGTACACCCTATAGCGGTCTGCCGTAGCGACCATAACGCCATGATCCCTGTGGTCACAAAATAAATGAAAACCATAGGATCATATATATTTCTAATTCGTTAATTGTTCAAATAACCAATTACACAATCACATCTTAATAGTCATAATTGGAAATACATAATTCACAGCATATTACAGCTTCGCTGGTCTTCCATGTCCATCCCAGTGGAAGGGCTGACAGTTTCTTTTTCCTTTTTGGCACACCGCTATTACTTAAGTATGCATAAGAGTATTCGGTATGACATTCCTGTTTTCTTGGCGTTTCTAGATGTCCAGTCGTCGCGCTATCTTCATGTTCTTAAATTTTGCTAATGGCGCGCAGTTTGGTCGGTGCTGCCTCTACAAAAAGACAGAAGGAAGAAAAAAATGTGTTTGGGTGAAGATACGAGAAAATATGGGTATTGCTAAACAGATTGGGCCTAATTCTGATTTTTCTGTTCGAATGCATGTGAAAAAGCAAAACTGCCCTCATTAAAACAATTGCAGAACCAATTTTCACAAAGGCAGCTACTTGGTAGACTATTCGCTCTTGTTTCAAATATTTATTAACCGAATGCATAGCAACACCATTTAGTTGGAGGTTCAAAAGATGCGCAATTCGCCACAATAACACTTGAATTGTTATTCAAGTGCTATAGATGAGCGTGAAAATGTTTCTGGAGAAAAGAAAACTGGATGTTTTGTCACATTAGACAAGCTTTCACGGATAAACGACTCGCATTTATTAATTTGTGCATAATCTAGGCGTCTGTAGACACACATCCTTCAACAGCAGTGTGTCGCTAAAATAAACCTGCTGTAGCTCTTCGTATGTGCTCCATAAGCAACAACAAGGAGCAGAAAAATAAAAGACACAGACGGATAAATGCGAATCATGAAAAGGCAACTAGGTCAGCTTTGTGTATGGAAGAACCACTTTCAGAGCTAGCGCACGTTCAAACGTTTACACCATTAGCGTCACCCAAGACCATAATAATGAAATACTTCCAGACGCACAGATACGGATATAAGGGCGGCATTTCAGGAAGAACACTCTTGGGAGCTGCAATATACGTGGCTCCACATGCAGCGTAGTTTATCGCGGGGCGACGAAACGCTAAATATATAGCTGTAATGCTTCTTCACGTTTGCTTTCTTCTGGACCCAGCCGAGGGCAACTCGTTAGCCGTCGGAAGTCCCCGCCTTTCGTTGCGCTTTGCCGCCTATACACTGTGCCCTACTTCCTCTCAGTGCTCTAACCCGGGGCGTTTGTGGGGCAGTGCGACCCGAGATTGCCCATATATTCTCTCGAGCCTTACACTGACTCACGCTGCCTCACAACTCTGCCGAATAAATTTCCTTCGGTCACATCCCCGTTTGTACGAAAAGTCTAAAAGACGCTTTCGTTGCCACTGCTATGTTTCGCGAGTTCATCATTCACCATTTCTCGCTCCAGCAAATTAGAACTTTAAACCATGTAAGAGGGCAAAGAAACAAGCATGAGTAGGTGTGAAGACGACGCAATCACGACAATGGCATGAATGACAACGAATGAACGATCACAATGACATAAAGGCGATGATATTACGACGGTCGAATGACGAACGGCGGCACGCCAACGATGACGTGTCGGAGATCACGTCCACGCTTACGTGCATCACCGGCCACCGCGAGCCACCTCGATTCACACTATACCCGGTGTTTGTTTGCACTATGTCCGGTACCGGCCAATCGTGCAAGATTGTAGCCAGCAGCCAGCAGCGATGAAAATGATACGACGACGGCGTGACGACAACCTTACTTTCAGTGTGGCCCACGAAATCGGCAAGAGCTATTTGGCAAGACAGCAGGGCCAGCAGCAGCAGCGGTGGCGGGAAAGTCGAAGGAATGCGCAAAGGCAGCTTTGTTTTGAAATGCGGGCCGATGTCGAAGGTAGTGCAGGCTAAAAAATGTCGGCCGTTCGCGTGAGTATGCGCCACTGTGTATGCGCCGCTTTTCAATGAACTTTTACGCCAATATGAGTCACTTTGTAGTAGGTGTCATTGTGTACGGGCGTACTTCACGACGACACCGCTAGAAGGCGCAGCGTGTCCTGAGGGAAGCACGTGAGAGGAGGCCAGCTGCAGTACATGCCTCATAAATGACACGTTTCGGCTATTTGGATGCTTGGATAGTCATCGTATTTGAGCCCTGCCCGCATTTTTGGGAAACTTATGCAGGTCACAAGACCAAAGATTGATGCTTTGTGTTGTGATTTTGCCATTAATATTCTACAAGCAGTGGAATCAGCCTGTGAGGGAAGGTGAACTCATTTGGAGGTCGGCGAAAAGGATGGCTTGACCTGGCACCTTCTATGATAACGGTTTACTCGTTCGGTCTTTGAGTGGTTAAAGCGGCGAATATAAATGCGATGATATTGGACGTTCATGTCGAAACGTTCTGGCATCGGATTCCCAAAAACTTGGAGCACGCTTAAGCTTCGCCTTTAAGAGTGGAACGCGATAGCATTCAAAGAGCCCTGGCGGCTTATCAGGCTTTTTTATCGTATATTCAAATTACAATCCAACTCTATCACGTCTGTAGGTTGTGGTTAAGTCGTACTTAAGAATTTTTCTGACAGATTTTACTTTGAGAAAATCAATTTTTGTTCACTAACGCGCTGCGCCAAGCGAAGGGCCCGCCCGGTCGGGGTGGTTCGGGATGATGTGGTTCGGCATGATTATTTCCGCCAGACGCGATGCTTAACGCCGACGCCGACGCTGGATTTTCTACGACACGGGGCCCTTAACGCTATCGCGTTAATACAGTTCGTACGATAGAGCGTTTCTTAAGAAAGGGTGCCGGCCAATCATCGTAGCAAATATGTTATTAGCGTAGGCTGCCGTGGGGATTCTCGTATAGGAATTCAGCAATGTTTCAGTCCTGATGAAAGGGAAACACGTAATTGCCAAATTACTGTGACGAAGTGTATTCACCGAGGTCACCACATAACTCAAGTTTATCGCACCCCAAATACAATAGAAAAGAAAAATATAAAGATAAAAAAACGTGAAACAGTGTAAAGCTCTTGGAGATGAAAAGACAAAATCACTTCAGCTAACTGTCTATTGGAGCGAACGAGACAAACCATTCCCCTTGTCGAAAACGTTTTGTTTGCTCGCTTTTACGCGTATTTTAGCATTTCTTTCATGCAGAGCAATGGAATCACTGACAGAAAAACACGAACGAACAAAAAAGAAATGAAATAATGCCAAATATTGGAACACAAACGATAATGCATCTCAGTTTATATGGAATAAAACGAAACTGTATGGCAGTAAAGGTGATAACGTACGACGTGGTGCGCTATAGAAACTGGTGAGACCAAGTTAATGCCCGACAGATAATGAGCTTCAGAATAGAGTGACTTCAGGGCGCGGGGTCACAAAGACGTTCA
The DNA here is from genome assembly GCF_013339745.2 of Dermacentor silvarum. Taxonomy (NCBI): domain Eukaryota; kingdom Metazoa; phylum Arthropoda; class Arachnida; order Ixodida; family Ixodidae; genus Dermacentor; species Dermacentor silvarum. Next base: position 185,591,528 of record NC_051155.1, on the reverse strand, counting down.
TGTGCGTGAACGGTTCATAAGAACGGATGCCGGTCAATGGTGACAGGGAAACGACTGTGATAGCGAAGGTGAGCGGCTACAGAGTTCTCAAGAATAAAAAAGAGGAAGGCTTTGTGAGCAACAGCGCTGATTTTAGCAGCGTGTTCCGTAATGTGGTCCCGCTCGTTACAGCTAGCACGAAGTCACTATTGATTTTGTTGAGATCAATCTTATTGTGAAGGAATATTGCCGGAAAATTTCAATCTTGGTTGCTAAGCGACAGATGGGACAGAGAGACAAATGAATAAGGAAAGGCAAGAATGGCGCTGGGATAAACTTAAGCCTCATGGCAACTGCTGCGTTGTGCAGACCAGGAGGTGCTTTAGTGATGTGCTGAGGGATGAAATTGTTAGTTCGAGGACATCTCATCTGGTCGGGTAGTAAGTTCACGCCACACGAAAAAAAAAAAAGAAGGGCGCCATCCAAAAGGCGTTATTACTAAGTATTAGACCTTTCAGCTTCCACATGGAAGCCTTGTTCACCAACAAAGGCTAGAAATGTACAGCTTAATTACTTTTTAGTACTCTAGCTGCCTAGGCATCTTGCGTATGGAGGTCACAACGATCGCCATCGTTGTGATTCAACGTTTTTTCTGTAGCCTGTATGACAAGTGGCTCGAGATACTGCCATGAAATCCAGTTTCGTTCCCTGGCGATAATGGTGGCAGTCAGTGTCATAATTAGAGGCTTATTCTTGTATACTTATTCTTATATACTTATTAGAACACTTTCAGGCAGACATTGTTTTGATGGCCTTCAACTGGAGGTTGAACCTTTATTCCATTCAATACTTTCTAATGCGACACCCTCCTTGTCACCTACTCTTATCGGAAGCACTTATCAAACGCTGTAGACATGTATCTTCTTGCTCTTTTGAACTAGCACTGAGCCCTTCTAAGTTTAGCCCATCGGCAGTGTCACCACAAAAAATACACTTCTAAGGCCCATTTCTTCTGCCACAGGAAAGCTCGACTCCCGCGACTTTCTTCTACGTCGCCTACTCTGACTTGCGACAGTAATCATAGAAAAACCCAGCGGCACATTCCTTATCCCGGCACAGTTCAAGACACGGCTTCTCCTCTAGCCGCGGAAGTTGTCACCTGTTAAAGACATCCAAGCACTCCCAACTTGGCTACTTACGGCCTACTCGCCGTCCAAGAGGATTAGCTCCGTAATCCTTTTCACGGTAGCCGCTCAGTTTCCTTCTTCTGATACTTCTCTTGTTTATCATTTTGTTTCTGTACCTCTGCTGTTCATTTTGCTCCTCGAGTGAGCTGCATGCGCCGGAAAAGGTGCCGAGAAGCCGGCGTGATAAGTGGCCGAGAGTGAAACACAGAAGTCACGTACAACCGTGCGCGACCTGATCTTTACTTCTGAGATGATCAAGCCACGAACTAGAGAGGTCGCCACAGGAGCTTGACGTATAGACGCTAACACGTGTGAAAGGGAGATTTTGTTGTGACACGTGGTGTACAGTTTGGCGGGAACAGTAATTATTTTAAACATTAATTTCACGAAGAGAACGCTGAACTACTTAATCGTAACGATAGTTAAGGGCGGTGAACCAGTAGTGATGCACAGGAAGGCCTTCACAAGGATAAGCAACTTGAGGAAGTGCTTGATGTTGATTGATATGCAGTGGGTAGCTTATTCTTACTGCACCGAATCGAATGAAATTCAAGCTACCAATAACCTCACTTGTGTGCCTTGTAACTTGGACCAGTACTTGCAGGTACATGGTTATTACGACTGTTGGCGGGTCTTTCAACCAATAGTGACACGTTACGAAAACTGCCTCCGTTCTTTTGTCAGCAAATTTCCTCCTGCCGTTGCATTTCATGACACAATAACGTGAACTAGTTATACTACGTGCGTCGCCTTTAAGCAACAAGAGTTTCCAGTCCGCGAGAGCCATACAACCCTTCGATTCCTTGTACAGTTTAAATTACGCTTACAGTATTTATTTATTTATTTGCAGTACCAGCATCGTATAAATCAATTACAGAGGGCAAGTGCATACATAGCATAAGAGAACAGAAAAAAAACATAATATAGAATGAGTAAGACATTTCAAGTAAAAGAAAAAGCACACACAAAAAATAATTGTGCAGTATTCTTACAGCAGTATTAACTATATATTTTTTATACTTGCACGTGTAATCACCTACAATGTAGGTAACACGCATGATAGAGTTTAGCAATGACATTAGATTGTGCCCAGCACCGGAGAAAGTTTAAATGATCTTTTTTGGCCACTAAAAGGAGGTATATGTCCAGTTGCACGTACCTACCGGCACATACCCACTGAACCAAGTTGGCGTCAAAGAGGTTCGTTGAAGAGAGGCACATACAAATTACCCGCCGTGGTTGCTCAGTGGCTAGGGTGTTGGGCAGCTGAGCACGAGGTCGCTGGATCGAATCCCGGCCACGGCGGCCGCATTTCGATGGGGGCGAAAGGCGAAAACACCCGTGTACTTAAATTTAGATGCACTTTAAAGAACCCCAGGTGGTCCAAATTTCCGGAGTCCCCCACTACGGCGTGCCTCATGATCAAATCGTGGTTTTAGCACTTAAAACCCCATAATTTACAGTGTCACAGACTCAGTCACCCCATGTTGGTTAATCCGTTGGTTTCGAACCCGGCTCCCTCAGCACAGCCGCCCTATTCGCCCCTGATTAGACCCTGAAGACTAGTCAGTAACCCAAGTTGGAGGGAAAACAGTTAGATGCACAGATGGGTAAACAACGACACCGGTAAGTGCGCGAAGCATCGTAAAAAATGCTAATCTCACGGAGTGTGCAAAGTCTGTGCATGAGTGAGGGACGAAAGTAGCCACGTTTCCCTAAGGAGAACATGATTTAGAAGAGCTGAGGATGCACACGTCATCGCGCTTCTATATAGCGCTACGAATGTTACTGTGCAAGAAAGACATGGTCAAACGACTGTCCTCATAACCCATACATTGCTTTTCTACGAGACGCTAGAAGCTTCTCTGGCAACATTTGGATAGCGTGGTCAAGACCAAGACTGTGAACTCCAGGCGGAAGGCGACCACTCGCAAGACGACTGCTGGATCAAAAGTCCTCGCTAAGATCGTGCTCTGTTCCGATAAATTTCTTTTTCATAGAGATAATGTACCGCTTGACTTCGCAGTGTCCAGTTTTGGCAGATATGTAAGTATTGTGGCCTTGTTTGGACGTACTTTTAAAACGAAGCTTTCTATGCTTCTTTTATTCGTCCGTGAGCACCAAAAACGCACTGCAGGAAAGCCAACTTACACAATGGAACTACCTGCGCATAGAACAACGGCGCACGACTATATGTATCGTAGAACACTACAGTTTACATTCGCAGTTGTACCGATAATAACAATGGGAACTGCAACGCCACGATACCCAGATGAACTGTATATATCTGCATTGCATTATGCGCGTCACGCGATGCATTCCCGGCCGTCACTATGGGTAGGCCGCGGGTGCAGCGCACGACAGAAGAGGCTGCCGTACGCGAACGTAAGCGCGAGGCAGTACTGTGCAAGCGTAGAGTTGTCCGCGAAAGTGTGAGTGTGTGCGTGTAATCAACGGCTACGTGATCTAAAAGAAAGGCTATGCAGCTTGACCAAATGTGTCTTCACTCAACTTCAACGTTTAAAAAATTCAATCCTACACAAGCAATCTAATCACATATGCATCGCATCGGGTTGCTCAGCATTTCTTGGGTTCGTTGCATGGTCGTTGGCTTTAGACTTTGATTCAGTTTGCATGGGAGAAAGCTTCGCGTTCAACCATTTTTATTTAAGAAAGGAGCTTCGATTTTTTCTTTGAGCGTGCTCGATGTCGCGAGAATAAATGGGGACACCAAGAAAATACAGGCAATGACTAAAAATTAACGTCTCGTTTTTTTGCAAGGCTCATTCCGGAGGTTAATTTTTTTCCGAGGCTCATCCCTTGCCATGTGACAATAGTAGATCGAGATAGGAATGCATAGAGAGGCAGGTAGGTTAACCAGACGTAGTTCCCGTTGGCTACTCTGCCAAGGGGTAGGGGGATAAAGAGAGAAAAAAAAAGCGGCAGGGGAGAGACAATTATTGGTTACGAGCCCCATGAAGATGAATGACCACTTACCCGCCAAGGTAGCTCAGTGGCAATGACGTTGCGCTGCTGATCTCAAGGTCGCGAATTCGATCCTGGCCACGGCGGCTGCATTTCGATGGGGGCGAAATGCAGTAATGCTCGCGTACCATGTATTGAGCGCACGTCAAAGAACCCCAGTTGATAAAATTTAAGCTGGAGGCACCTACTACGGCGTGCGCGTCATAATCAGATTGTGATTTTGGCTCGAAATCTCCATCATTAATTTAAGAATTGGCTTCTTGCACTATCGTGCCGCAGAACTCGGTAAACAGTGTATCCCGGTGAACGGGCATTATTTTCTGGTCTGGTGACGTAGGTGATGACAATGTGGCGCACGACACTTGATAGCGAAGTGGAACGCGGAGCGAAATTCTGATTCAAGTGATATGTTGCGCAGACCGCGAGGGGCGCGTGCGATCGCGGATCAGGCTGTTAACCCGTAGAGATAATGTATGTTCAGACTGCGGTTGTAACGTTAGAAAGGGCGCATCTGTCGTAAAGCCCGCATCATGCGTTACACCGGCGTCAAGATCGTTAACAATGCTAGTCATTCACATTATCAGTTGCATACGTCACGCTTCCTAAGACTGGCCCATCAAAACGTCCAAAGCTGGTCAGTTGCGTATCAGCGGAACACAACCGCGCATACGCACCACCGCTACTATCAGTGCCTCCTACTACGCACGCACAATCATGGCATACGCAGTCATGGCTGTTGCTCTAACTGGGGATGCCGGAAGTCGCGCCACCGGAAATTTAAAACCGGAACTGCGACGCTTGTTGGCTTGTTGGGCACATCGTAACTGTCGTATCTTTATGAAACGTAAATGTAGCGGGCCTTCTAACAAATACGCTCGCGTGTATGATGACTGTTGCGCTCTGAATGCTTCACGATTGTAGTCTGAACAATTTAGTTGCCATTTTTTCGTTTGCGCTCGCGTTTCTTGCGAAATATGTGCAAATTACGTACGCCGCCTGAACGTACCTTTACACGATTTCAGTTGCTTAAGGGCCCGGGGGACTATGAGAGTGTCGTCCTCGCTAAGTCGGTGCTATGTCTAACAGTAGCAGCGGAGGAGCCAAACAGTACCAAAGGAGCCAAACAGTGGCTCCATTGTACACGAAGCCAGAGGACTGCAACTTGAAGACGAAAGGCCAGTTATCTTTTCCTATCATTGTCGTTGTCGGTGCCGCCGAGCCCCAGCAGCCACATAAGAGAACAAATAATCGTATGACCGTCCAGTTAAGCAAGTACCCTGCACTACTGAGAACGAGAAAATGATCACAAGTAAGCGGGAATAAATAATAAAGAAATAAGCGACGAAAGAGAAGTCAAAGAAGGAAGATGAAGGCGTTCAGACTGTCGCGGGGCGCTTCTGGTTTTTGTCTCATATTCGCGGCTTAAAAGCTTAGCAGCTGTCTATATGTCAAGCCTAAGCTATTCAGGACGCGTCCAAGGAGCTCCAACATGACGCTGCGCAGGAGCTCCTGTCTTTGGGAGCTTGACAACAGCGCGGCTCGTGTGATATACGCATGTACGTCGAACAACGACGGGTGATATGAATTGTTCCAACTTTCCGGCAGCGGCAGTTGCCCGTACAGCTGCGCTGGGGCATAATGCCCGCACCATTAGTACTAACGGCAAATGTCGCCTACAGACAACTATCTGAAGAAAGCACTCGCTGACACTCTCAGTCGCGTACAGATTGCGCTACCAAGAAAAAAGACCGTTGCCCGTGCGCACAATTTAAAGATATCTTGCTTAGGGAATCACCCCCTCCCCCTTTTTTTTACTCATCGGGTGTCTGGATATTTAGATTTTTTCGTGGGCCGATCCCGAAGATAGTAAAGTCTAAAGATGTGCCCAGATTCCTAAGGTAGTGCAGTCTAGCAATGTGTAAAAAAAAAAAGAAAACATTGAAGCAGCCCAACGATCCTCCGACTCCCGTCACTCGAGAGCTAACGCGATCGAGTGCCTGGCGCAGTGACTCAGTCCGGTTTTGACCACCTAGGTGCTCCAGGTGGTCAAACTTAATCTGGAGTCTCCACTTCAGTGTGTCTCACAATCATATCGTGGTTACGACACGTATGACGCACCTATGATTTGAAACCTTAGCGGGATTTAAGTCATGACAAAGAAAGCGTCACTTTAAATAGGAACAAAGTATAATTGCACGGCCTCCAAAAAGCGCTGATGAATATATGTACGAACAGAACTGCGCTTTTTAGCTATTACCTAGTGAACTTCTGCTGAAGAGGTGACAGGCTAGCGACAATTTCGGGTTATTCAGTCCGCTTATCACTATCATGAACCACCGTACTTCTGGCCTTCGTAGCGGAAGCGAGAACGACTGCTAGTGTCGGCGACCATGTGCGTGCGCTGTATACTTGGCCTAAAACGCTGCCGTGAAGGAACTTGAGGACGAGGATATATATTTTTTTGAATAGTAATAATTTAATTATTGAGTTTTACGTGCCAGAACGACGATCTGATTATGATGCACGCCGTAGTGGGGGACTCCGGAAAAATTTGGAACACCTGGGGTTCTTGAACGTGCACCTAAATCTAAGTACACGTGTGTTTTCGCATTTCGCCCCCATCGAAATGCAGCCGCCGCGGCCGGGATTTGATCGCGCGACCTCGTGCTTAGCAGCCCAACGCCACTTGGCAACCACGGCCTTTTTTTTTTCGTTTCTTCTTTTCTTCCTTTCTTTTTTATTTTTGTGCCAATACAAATAATCTTGATTTCGCAGTGCACTTCTGCGATGAGGTTCTGTATCCTCACTGTCACCTGCGATGCCTTGGCGAGGTTTTCTGAGAAACGCAATCGCTGGTTCCTGAACTGGGGCTGTGTTAATGTCAGACTTACTACGCCAAATATTAAAGAACGCAAAACACCCGGGCGTCACCTTATCGTTTCCCTCAAGTCACGTCCTCTTTATTTATTTGGTCCTCGCTTGGTAGCTTTGGAACACAGCGGGCGGCGACCATGCCGTCGCCGACAATTCTGGCCACTGCAGGAGTCCAACTGGCCAAGCGCCTTCGATCGGGCGCCTGTCGCTGAAGATGAATGGTCGTTGGATCTTGAAATCAATTTTTCTTTCACGGTTTGTTGCAGGACGCCTTTTTGGCGTCCCTTCCGCTGACCTCGGAGATGGCCTCAGCAGCTTTTCCGGTCGGCCCGGCTCGGAAAGCCAAATGCTGAACGCTGCCTTTGCCTGTTGTGCCGAGAATTGTTTTGAGCATACTGTTGTTGACCGTAGTGGTGATGATGATGGCGGTGACGCCTTCTCTGCTATCATTTTTTTGTTGTTGATGCTAATGCTTGCCTTAATTATTTGTTAATCTTCCCGAATTTCTGGTAAGTTTACATTATGTCTAATTTTACTTCCTTTATTAGACAAATTAAACTTAATGATTAGCCGTTTCCTGTGAGCTCGATAAGTGATGGGCGTAATGAACTATACTGTCAACGCTGACGTTGGAAGAAGAAGAAGAAGACAGTTATTTGTTTTATGCTTTGTCAGAACCACTTCGTTGCCTCTCCAGCTCATCGCCGTCATCATCTTCATTGGAAGTTAGAGGTCTGGATGAAAGATTTCAGTGCATCTGTTGGTTTGCAATGGCGTCTTAAAAACTTGAAACATTTTATGGTAAGAAATTATAGTTTGGCTGCATTGTTATATATTGTGGCCCATTAGGTTACGGAAACGAAAATGTAAGCAAACAGACAACTCAAACGGAACACGCGAAATGAAAAATCCTTGGGCTCAGCGTTAATTCTAAGCATTATGATTCCATTGTTTCTGTGCAGATCTCGCCTCTCATTTGCAGAAGTTTTTTAAGGTATCGTACATATGGGCAAACATATCTCCATCACGTTACGTGAAACTCAACTTTGTTTTTGTTTTTTAAGAACAAAACGTTTCATGGGATTGCCTCCAACAGCTATTGGACAGCACTGTGACATACACTTAATTTAGTGATGGGATTTTAAACGACGTCAGCAAAAGGTTGTTTCGGATACACGCATCAACTTGTTGTTAAACCATAGTTTGGTTAAGTAAAATTTTGCGATCTGTTTGTATTTACCGTGGTTGTTTGGAGGCTATCGCGTTGGTCTACTGAGCACAAGGGCTCGGGTTCAAATTCCTGCCGATGAGGTAGCGTTTCGATGGGTGTAGTGCAAGAACGCTCATGTGCCATACTTTGGGTGTTGAGAACTACAGGGGTTCAAATATAATGCAGTGCCCCCAGCCCCTCCCCTTCTTTTAGGTCGTGTCAGGGCTATTCTTACACTTCGTAACGCCGATGCGTGTTGTAGTGTCAGAGAATCTGGCTGAGAGATATGATACCGCTCGTATTCGTTTGAATATTAGTCCCCCAGTGTCAACAGTACTCCTCAAATACATCGATGTTTCCTGAAAATGTCAATGAAGTGCCTAGTCTTTCTGCGTACACCTCTAGTTTATCTCTGAAATGAAATAGCCATATACTTTTCTTTCCCTTCCTGAATATAGATGCGTACATCTTGAATTTGTACAGTTATGATGTCGTTATACTAAGATTGGAATCGCCCTTACTGCACCGGGTTATTACAGTGCACGAAAGAAAGCAAAAAGAAAAACGTGGTAGAAGCGTGCTATAATGTCTACTGATTTTTCATTAGAATAATTCATTAATTTTTGGCCAATCGAATCCCCCATGTGGGCAGGAGCCACACAGATAGGAAGCAACAACACGCTGCATTTGAGCGTGCGCATTGTAGGCACTCTAGACGCTACGATTTTCTAAACCAACGTACTCAGCCGGGGCAGGTCGGGTAGAGCAGGTACGGGCTGGCACGCGAACACGATACTCCGAGTTCCAGAACTCCCATGGATAGATATGCAAGCGCAAAAACGCTGCACTCACGAAACCTACTTTACCCGAACACGCCAGGAAACTTTCCCGAAATATTCTCGCATCTGACTTGCAAATTGTACTTCTCCTCTAACGTCACAAGCTCTCAGTCTCGACAACGTGCCCGCACGCATGGTTGGCACAACACCCATCTATACAGTAAGCAACTTTTCCCAAACACTCCTTTTATTTATTACACGCCCGTAAGGCGGTGCTCAGCTGTAGCAGCACGCCTCAAGCGATCCGACACGGGATGGCCCCGCCAAGCAGTGGCCGCGGAGTCTGCTGCGGCATCAAAGACCACAGGTCACATTCTCTCCGACATGTGGTGATGACGCCTGAACGCCACATAAATCAAAGACGAGTGTGAATTCGAAAGAATCTCGCTGCACTCGAAGGGCGGCGATCTGTGTGAAGCGGCGTTTGTAGCATCGCCCCTCGGCTAAGCCACGCGCAACGGGAGCAGCTGCTGCTGCGACACCATCCGTGGCTGGGGCAGCTACTGTAATCCAATCGCGACAAGAGTGGCCGCGCTGCCGCAAAGCCGATGTGTCGCCAACAGCAGCCGCGCCGCGTGAAATGCTGTGCGAGCTGCCAGCACCATAGCGTGTGCCGCCGCGTGAGGATCGATACCACGCTGTGGTACAACAGAGACTGCAACATAACACTGGTGGTAAGCGACACGACCGACATATATGCGGGCACCAAGTGGTCGCATTAACTGTTGGCCTGGACGGAGGCGCGTATTAAAGATGCATGCGAGCGAGCTGCTGGCGCAAGTGCACTGGATTCGTTTGGTCACGTGGTACCGCTATGCACTCGCCAGTTGGTAGAATGGTGCGAGCCGACAAGACATCGTCACCACTCGCGCACTTAACAGTGTGTTGCCCACTGTATTAAAATTTGGTGACTTCATACGTGGTCTAGTGCTTGAGCGATCTCCATGTTTTGCATCTGAGAAAAGTGGTCGTAGATCGCAATGACCATGTGATATTGAATGTAAGCTGCAGTAATCTAGGTACGTTGGGCACCGTGTCATTGTGCTTTCACACCATACCAAGCTACCTGTACATATCTAAATGCTGCGTTGCATTTGATCAACGTATTAGTCAACTGAAGCGATGTATAATGTTTATTGTACGTAATTTAATGGCTATAGTCGTCTACGAAGGGCCCCAAAGAGCAGTGAGTGAAAGATGTGATGTCGTTTATAAGCCACCAACAATAGTCTACCTTATGAGGGGATCTCAGTTTTGACTCAGGAAGTTGGAATGCACGATCTCTTTCTCTTTACCGTTTTATGCGAAATATAATTGTGAATCAGTGTTAAGTAATTACATATGTAAATATTTTATGTCGTCAGGTTTTATTTCGCGAAGTTGATGGTCGTGCTCATTGATTGCTCTGACTTAGTAATTGAATAGAAATTCAACGCGTTACGCTCTAAATTCAGGGTAAAAATGTTTTGCCTGGCTAGTCCGCAGTCTATGACGACACCAAGGAATCTGTGATATATTGCAGCACGGATAACTTCTCTGTTAACGATGATGGCATACCCTTCTATTCTCTCCCAGCACCGCAAATTTGCTCTTGACTCTTAGAGGTCTTGACTTCATAGATATTTGAATCCGATTGTCGCTGCACGTGGAGCTAAGCATGTACACAATTGTTATTGAAATCTCACGATGATGTTTTTGTCGTGGCTTCAGGTTTGTCAATGCCATCTGCAATGCAGGAGATTGGACTTAAATTTCACCGTGGAAGATTATTAACTCGGGACAATGTTTTTCAAAGATAGCGGTGAGTCAGTAGACGTAATGTCATGAAAGCACGTAAAAAGTAATTCACATCCCAAGTTAATGTCGACTTCTGTGGCCTTTCTTTTGTCTCTCTCTCCCTCTTTCTCGCTGCGGTCGTCGCTTTTCCGCGAATACACCAACTTATAACAGAAGGGAGGCCAGTAGTATTTAGTTGCGTTGTAAATACGTTATATGGAAGAATAATATCCTTCGAACTCAATAAGGAGAAAATGAGTCATATTCATTAATGGTTTTGTTACTTACGCGGCATATTGACATTGCGTACGCCGCCGTCATGTCGGCACAATTTGTCGTTGGTGCAACAAGTGGCTCGAACAGTTGCGACAGAACCAATGTTGCCGCCAGACGTGAGCCCATCGTATCCGCTCCCCTCTGACGTGCAGCCGCGCAAAGACATGGTGAATAACAAACTGACACAAAAAGACGGGTATAGGAAGTAGAAACATAACAGCACATCCCGCCTACATTCGGAAAGCCGTGACAGCACATTTGATAGCCGAGTCTTCTCACGTATTGCCGCCGGCACACACGTGCATCGGAAGGCTGAGGAGTGAGCGGCGCCAGTGGTAGAGCGAAACAGTTATGGGTCTCATGAGCCGCAAGGGCTTTGGTGTCGCGAGTACTCAGCTAATGTTAGCAGAGGAGGGAAGAAAGCTAGGCAAACAGCTCCCGTTCCACCGATATGATGGACCTTTATTCCACGTGTTTTTTTTTTTTCCTTTTGCACTGACAAACATATAAGGCCTATCTCGAATGCCCCCTTTTTTCTCCCGTTTCATATATCTCTGCTGTCTTGAAGAAACAAGCCTCGACGCTGATTTGTAATGTGAGCGCTGTCGGAGGATAAAAGCGTGGGAGTTTGCAATAAGAACGATCTGTTTACTCACTCACCTGCAAATTGCTTTTTTAGTGCATGGTCCTACAGAAGAGTTCTAGCCTGTATAACGATGACCAGTAGGGGAATGACACGGTGGCTTCCAAGCCGTTGTACGTCGATGCATTGGCAAAAGAAATCCGTGCGCTTTTTGTTCTTCTTTAATAGCAGAACGAAGGAACAGTTATCACTTGGTTCTACAATATTACCTCGGGCTTCTTCTGCTGCTTGGCTGGTAGTACAGCGATAATTGTCCGTAATGAAAGCGCTCGCCATCACGGCAAATGAGGCAGTGTTTTCTTCCAGCTTTTCCTTCGACGTTTTTAGGTCTACATAATTGCGCGGGGCATACCGCACGATCTGCTGCGCATGCTCCTGCATGTGCCTTTGCTGATGGAGATTCAAGGCGATGCTAGTAATAAAAAAAAGAAGTTCATAAACTCCTACATTATAAATCATACGCTTTATATTGACCACGATTTATTGAAGAACGCAACTTAAGTAGAAACCCATCCTTGACTTGATCTGAGGGACGCCTGTCATGAACGTGCCCAGGACACTCATTGTGTTTCCTCCGGCGCGCTCACGACAGGTGTCATTTAAATCAAGTCAAGCACGGGCTTCAACGTAAGTTGCGTTCTTGAATACGGGGAAAGAGCTAGAAGTGGCGATATGGGCTTGTTGGTTGGTCATCGTGGAATGCTATCTGGCAGAGCGCAGCAAAACACGGACAAAAGAAGAAACCACAGACGGATACAAGCGCTAGAAGTGTTCCAAGATCGAGGGGTCCTTCGAATTAGTTGGAGTCTGTGCCGCATGGAATGTCCCTTGGTAAGTACGCGTAGATAGCTGACCGTAAATGTATTGTACAAACAACGCGAACAGTTTGGTCTGCTTTGTTGGATCCGACTCGACGTGACTTGTACCAATACCAATTTGTACTTCTATGCGTAAATGTGCCCGGCGCCACTTCAGTTTTTATAAACTTCTGGTTATGACTCCAATTTTATGAATACGATGTTTTTTTGTCGCTCACAGAGGGTCTACTGTTCTCTCTCATATATGCTTTGTTGTTCTGTGTAGACCAGTGGGGAACCCTGTAGGCCCGTAGGGAACCGCGTAGGGAACTGGAAATCCTGAAGGCTTGCTCTCCGGAGATTCAGGCGACGGAAGACAGACACCATGTGGGTTCTTTCGGCACTTCGAGCTGGGAAATTCCAGAAGAATGTGGGCCAGGTTATCACACGCTCCATCAGTAACAAAATAAATTTCGTGAACATCACAGACTCAAGAAATTTATTTTGTTTAGGCACACGCTTAGGTTAGCTTCCACAGCTGCAGCTGCTTGTAATTGTGAATGGGATTTAAATGCAGATTTCTCGATAGCAAAATGCAGTCATTATCCCATCGTGAAATTTGAATATGGGAGGTTCTCTTCTTTGTTACAGCTATGGATCTTTCTGGCCCACGGTTCCATCACTGTCCTCAAAAAAAAAAAAAAGAATAAGAAAGTCTACGGACAAGTTGTTCGTTATTATTTGGCTGCATCACTCGCAGATAAAAGGCTTCGAAAGCGCGACACCATGTGTACATAACCCCGCATTCCTGCGCCCAGGTCCTCCATTCTGGCCGTTCACATATACATCGAGTGCAAATATGAGCGCGAGATGAGAAAGCCGAACAACCAACGCCTTTCATGAAAAGGGCGCCGTCTCAGTGAAAGCCACGCTTCGTCCGCCCCCGAGTTAATTAAACATCAGCGCTTGGCTTAACGTATATGAACTACCGCTTGCATAATGAATGGACGACCGAAACACCGCACACCATCGCTTTGGTTTCGAGTTCGCAGAACTTTCGAATAAGCACGCTATTCATGTCCGCGTGTGGCCCAATCTCTTGCTCTCTTGAAATCTATACCAAGTGAGGTTTCTGTGGGCAATGTTTCTATACGTGCAGCTTGCTCACGCGTATTTGAAAAACTGTTGGAGCGGTACTGTCGCTGATCTAGTAATTTTGCGTCGAGTAGTTACTGCTTTTGGGGGCTTCTCATAATTTTTCAAATTAACTAGAGACTATGCTTGCTACACGATCTCATTATTGGATATTTCCTTTTGTCTGCAGTTATTACTGTTAATAGAAAACTATAGAATGCAAGTTTTAAGGTGGTGTATGTTTTTTATACGTCGGAAAAAAGTCGCGAAAGCTGATTTCCGAACAGCCCTATATAACAAGAAAACAGCATAGCCCGTGTGCCGATATTACAGGCCATGTGACTCTTAGCGCTCCAGATTCCGGCTGACGTGTTCCCTTTGAAGCTCCCAAGAACCATCTCTCCGCGGCCAAGAAGAAGAATATTCGCTTTCTTTCGTTATTTAATGCGTTCAAGAAACACACCCAGATGTCTCGTTGTTTTAAGCTGTACTGTTTTGAGTTCAGCACTGCGTTTGCCGTTTAGTTTTACTCTTACAACCGCATATTTTCCTATAATTTTTTAGAAACACCTAGACTGCCGAGCGCCTAGGCTATACAACTAAGGGGTCTTTAAGCGAAAAAAAAAAACATCGAATAAAGTGAGCGGTGGCCATTTGTTGTTCATGATGCCACAAGCGACCCGTTACATCGATGCCCTCGGCGATGCACTGTCCCAACGTGCATATCCTTGCTGTGCTCGCCGACTTCTTTGCACCGCCGACTGCATTTTACGCATGCAACTGACCGCGTGGTTGTATCCCGTGGTGTGTATATGCCTGCGTAAACAAGCAAGTGCAATGTATAGGGAAGAATTTTCTTTCGATGCTACCAACTCAATCACCACCTTTCAAATCCGACTTCACTTCTTTCTTGGTTTCTGCAGTGGACCTTAAAGCACTGCTTCGGTCCAGTGACAAAAGTAGCTGTGAAGGCGCGCACTCCCAGCCTATACGAGCGCCTAAGCTTGAGCTTCTGCCGCCCTGCTACCGCCTCAGCCAGCTTCTAACACCATTTCGCGGTGTTCGATCTATCTCGGCATTTTCTTGACCCCTTTTTCCCACTTTTCTCCTTGCTCATCTTCCTACAACCACTTCCTCATCCTTTCTTTTGTCTGAACTCCCTTAGGGCTCATCCTTTCTCCTGTACTCCCTCTGGAAAGTTCCTTTGTGGTCGACGTAGGTCGTACGACAGGTCTTGGAGGAGGAATGAAAAGATAAGGCAGAAGAACGAAGTATTCAAGGGGAGACGTGTCGATCGCCATCGTCCTTTTCCTTTTCCGTCTTTCCGAATAATGTTCGCTGTCGCTGCCCCCAGTGTTGGTACCCCGGCTTTATTTGTTCGAGCTCGTGCTTGTAATTAAAGCCAAAAGCAGGAGAAAAGGGCCCTTGTGATGGCACATGTCATACGGAAGATCATAGCTTTTGCGTACAAAGGCCAGAGCGGCTTTTACTGCTGAAAGATTGTCGGTACGCTGGCGTTACGCCTTTTTAATGCAGAGGTATTTAATGGCGCGGTTAGGTTCAAACCACACGCACGCACGCACGCACGCTCGCGCGCACGCATGCACGCACGCACGCGCACACGCACATACACACACACACACACACGCACGCACGCACACACACACACACACACACACACACACACACACACACACACACACACGCACACGCACACGCACACGCACACGCACACGCACACACACACACACACACACACACACACACACACACACACGGGCGCGCGCGCGCGCGCGCGCGCTTTCCTCCACTTTAACGCTTCTAATGCTAACGCATTACAAAGAAGACAAGAATGGCTGGACTGCTTATATTGCTCCTCCGTGAAAAAATCTACACGAGGACTAAGCGTGCCTGAAATCGTGTGCTTACTGACGCGGGTGTCATACTTGGTAGTTCCCCATTTGTTGTTGTTGTTGTTGCCTCACAACTCCTACGTCGTTCTGTCTTCGTCTTCGCTGTTGTCGAAGTAGCGCGTTTCAGCCAGTGCGAAAATGGCATCGATTGGAGCTGACGCTTTTGTTCTTCTTGGACAGCAGACAAAAGCGATGGGGGAGCAAATATCTTTAGGCGATGCCAGGGTAAACACACCGTGTGGAAGCGAAGAAAGAAGGCGTCGTCAGAGCATGTCTTGATCACCGTCAACGATCGCGTTGCCTCGATCGAACGTGCGAATGGCCGCAGGTGAATGGTGTTCGGTGCAGGCCAGCTCACAAAGGCTAACGTCTTGTTGGACAGGCACTGGTAAACGAGAGAAGTCAAGAGAAAAGCTCTTCAACAAAGATACACAGTACAAAGCGACTGTTTAATTCCGACCTCCGGCAAACTGTTAAGGGGTGGGTTCCTTTCCTTTGTTGTTTTCTTTGTTCCCAGGAATCATACGAGCCTGTTCAGAGAGTGGTATTTACTGTATTTTCATTATTTTTTTTCACTGGTGAATGCTCATGCTTCAACGATACTTCCCACACCCCTGTGGCCTGCTGCCCATTGAATTAGGCCATGTAACCCTATTCCCTCATGACAATACAATAGATGGAGCTGTTATTGATGCTCGCACCCAGCATGCACTAAGGGAAATCATGCAACGTTTGTGCGCGAACAACGCCAAAAGTATCCACCAAATTCAACACGTCGTTGCGCGAACAACGCCAAAATTATCCACCAAATTCAACACGTTGTCTACTAGGTTAAATAATCTGACAATGTCAGCAAAACTCACAAGAATGTTAGCATTTCTTCAAAACACCCACAAAGCATTCACAAAATATTTTACGGAACTTCTTTTTAGTAGACATTATATAATGGCAGTCAACCACACTAATTTTGCCATGCAGGGTTCAATATGGAAACAAAAGAACAGGAGTACAGCAGCAATGGCCGATGGGGCCTAATGCCCCTGGAAACCGGATGAACTTTGATCGGCTAAGGTTCTCACCTTGCACGTAAATCAAATTGTGCGAGTGTTTTGCATTCCTCTCCCGTCACAATGCAGCATTCGCGGCCGGGCATCAGAACCGTAGCTTCGTACAAAGTTGCCTAACTCCATAGCTACTCAATCATTGTTGCTTGTAGAACTATAGCTGCACTTGAATCACAAATTAGATGACAATGATTTGAATTTCATTACTTGCTCAACTCTTTCGATCGCTAAGTGATTTCAACAAGGTGTTATTACTCTCGTAGCCTTTGTGATATCTTTGCATATGCGCTTAAGGCAGTTTCCAGGGAATAAAATCGGGCATGTCTGAAGTGTGGTTCATTCCGTTCTGATATGGTGCATTGCCGTGTGAGCATACGGAGATTTCTCGCAGCGCCTATCTTAGAAATCAGGATTTATAGGGAGTGGTATTCTACATGGGCTAAACGGGCAGCTTGATTGACACGTTTCAAGCCTTCGATTTTCATCGACTTCTCTGAAGAGACGGGACCCTTACGTGTAGGCCATATCTGGGCATCGCGTTTACCAATGCCTACCCGTTCCGCATAAGGATGTCCTATACGGCAGACTGCAGCCACTGCGGCAAAGAGGAAACAATACGTCGCGTTCAGCGCCAGTGCCCGCAGTACAGTGCACAGAGACAATCGCTGTCCGTCGTGATCAACCAGTTAGACGACCAGCTTCTGTCGGAAGAGAAAGTTTTGCAGCATAAACGGCGCTTATCGCATCAGAATACCGTGCAAGCGCTTCTTGTGATCCACCGACCTATGTGAATGCCTCTAATAGAACACGCTTCCTGTTCTTGTTTTTATACCATTCTCTCTCTGCCAATTTTTCACCCTCTATCCCAGCGCAGGGTAGCAAACCGGAAACTTGCATCTGGTCAATCTCCTTGTCCTTCCTCCCGCGCGCTCTCTCTCTTATATATGCACATTCTAGGCATCGTTCTGAAAGTCGGTCTAAATAGTTCGTCAGAAAAACAAATGTAAGCTTATGTTCAGTACTCCAGTCGTTAATACCATAGTTATCAAACAAAATAATAAATCAACCGTGGAAACCTGCAAGGTATTGTTCCTATAATTTTCACAAGGCTCCTGCTACCTCGACACAAGACAGGCATATGAAACACCTGTGGCTTGATAAACAGCATCAAAATATTAAAAAAAATATTGGTGATAGCACAACGAAGACAGAATTCTACGCGAAAGCCACCAGCAATAAATAGATGTTAAGGTGAAATGAGTCTCACCGAGCCGGGCCACTTTTCGTCCTTATATTAGCACAGAAAAGGAGTGATCCCTCCCTTTCTGATGACGCACGGAGCGCCTTTTCGATCTGCTAATGGAGTTGCTAATTGGCTTTCTTTCCTGCTAAAGCCTGTGGCGTGCGGCGGGGCCTCCCCGACGGCTAAATGTATACATCAAATTTGCATTCTCCGCGTCAGCGCATCGACGTCAAGACGAGAAGTTGAGAGAAGAACATTTCGAAATGGCAAATGCATTAGGTGAAAGGAAGACAGAATCTTGTGGCCGCGCCTCATAGTGAAAAGAAACCTCAGTAAGTTCGAACTAATTATCCTAATGGTTCCGTTCCCAGAAATTCAGCTCCTAGCGTGAAACCTTTCCTGCTCTGTATTGTATACGTGTCTTCAACGTCGTTGTAGAAAGTAGCCATCAACAAGGCGAACGAGTTAGAAGCGAGGCGCCTTTCTAGCCAAGAACTGAGTAACTCATTGCCCTGGTTCTGCGCTTATGACGCTCTGCTGCTGAGCACTTGTAGATGCTCCGTTCAGCCCTTTCTGCAACGAGTGTGACTTGTACAGTGGCTCTCGTTGGGCGTCAGCTAACTGCGACTGGGACAACCCTGTGAAGGTCTGCGAAAGTTCTGTGAAGCGAAACTCTGGGAGCATTAGACGCGCGTAGGTGGGTTTGCTTATCGTCGGCCACCATTTTTCCCTGTTTTCAAGTCATCGCTCGGCGCAAGACGTGCCTACTATATCCTAACTTTTTTTTAATGTTGTCTCCTATAATGAAAGGATCTTGTCCATTCAAATTGCGCGCACGCCGCGAATAGTGTAATACATTCTCGAATACACGCGAGTACTGCAGCGATCACTATGGAATGTGCAATACATGTCTAAATAGCGGCCGGACGTGACCCGTCACTTCAGATTCAACGACCGACGGCTGTGCTCGCTGCAATCGTTGTGATTCGGGTGCTGCTTGTCTTTCTGAACAAAAGTACGCCCAGTTTAGAGTTAGAGCCTTAACTCACACTTTTAGCAGTGTTTTGTTGTTCACCGTCAACTGAACGCGACATGCGTTCTAAACTGGGTTACAATATGCGCATGTTGTTTTCATGGAAAATAATCTAGCAATCTCTTCCTAAGGGCAGGAGTCCTGAATGTTGACGTACAAAGTACACGTTTTTATTAACCGGGGCCAGTAGAAACATGGTACGGTACTTGTGAAGAAAAAAAAAATTGACAAGATGGCACTGCAGTAATAAGGCACCACTCCCTGAAGTTGTTGGATGTCGTTCCTCGCAACGTGCACGATTGCCCTGCCTCGCGATAGCATCGAAACTTCCCTGCAGTATACCTGAAATCATACGTATATCAGTGTGAAAGACGGAAACTGAAATATTGGTACGCGCGCTATCACTTCCTGGTGATTACTGTATCTCCGTGAAGTTAATATACCGTGTGTCCCAGCTAACGTTAGCCAAGCTCTTCAACGAAAAAAATAAAGATATTAACACCCCGGTGCAAGATACAATTATAAAACCTACGGTGTTCGGTTGACAGAGGGCTGAAGACCGAACACCGTAGGTCGTAAAATTCTATCTTACACCATGTTTATTCAATCTTTTTTTTTTCGTTGAAGAGCTTGGCTAACGTTAGCTGGGACACTCTATATTCATCACGGCAGTGGCCCATCACTATGTTGAAAAACTGGAACGATTTATTTGTACCCCGACGAGCTATGAATGCAAATTACATCCGTTTCTGAGGGCCAACACTCGAGAAACTTTGTAAGAATGTTGCTTAAGAGTGACTGCCTTTCCTCATACGAGAAGGTTGATACTTCCGCCACCATGTTCTACCGTTCATTCCCAAATCTCTGCAATTTTATAGGTGACTGAATAACGACCATGTGAAAGGCTGTTGCACAATCTTTACAGCGTGTACAAGGTTTACCGAGCTGCACTCAGAAGACAACTGTCGCTCAAATATATTGAAGTACTCGAACCACCAATAATCCCGTGGTGCCCCTTTGAAAATTACCCTTGGATTAGGAAACACGTTCGTACCCTTAAATTAGTGGTCAGTGTGTCGTCGCTTTCGACGGTCTTCACGAACTACTGGGGCCGTTCTGCGCAGTGGTTTATACACCCTCCCCCCCCCCCCCCCCCCCGCCCTCCCCACACACACTCACACCCCAGGAGGAGCCAGACAGTACCCCAACATTTTTGACATGTGGCATGACCACATGCCATGCTGCGCTAAAGCTAACTGCCCGGAACTCACAGGAAAAAAAGTTGATCAATCGCTGCCGGCTAAACAATTCTTGAATATCTCCTGGAAAAGCCCACAATGAGAAACATGACGCCCTCAACATTATAGCTGTGTCAGAAATGAAATACTGTATGTTCAAATAAACAAGCTATACAAAAAATAAAAGAATATTTTCTTGATCAGGGTTTGTTATGGAAGCACTCGCATGTATGGACCAGTTAAAGGCAGGTTACCGTTTTCAAGTGTTGTGTTATTTTTTAAGTTTACAGCTTCGCACTTAAATGTGACGTTACTTAACCCAAAAATTATTTCATTATCATTTTTTGGTGCTAATTAATATTTTTTAGTAATTTTCATCACTCATAGCACATATTAGCCCATATATCAGCGAAATGAAGCAGCAGGAGGCACGTGCTTTTAACATCTCCAACTGATCTCCCAGAAAAACCCAACTCTAACTATGCAACGAGTTCTCGGTATCTTGATTGAATTATACAGAATCAGTCTGGATTATGAAAGATGCACATACTTGAAGTTCTAAAAATGCATTACCGCTTTCTGACTGAAAATTACATGCTGCATACGTATAATTGGGTTCAGTTTATATTCTTGAACGTTAGCGAAGACAAGATTATTACAGCCTTTACAGTACTGGTGAGTTATAGCCATGCATTAGGCGCTGCAGGACATCACAAGACACTGGAGCCGTATTTCAAAGCACCTGTATTTTTCCGACTCTAGTCCGCCTCCGGCGTATACCCCACGGGAGCCAATTTGGCTCTGAAATAAAAAGTTTTTTTTTTCACATATGCCACGCCCGCTAAATAGTTCGCAGGGACGAACCAATGTACAGTTGAAAAGCAATAGATTGTCTACATTAAATGAAATTTGCTACGGCACGTTACCGGGCTAGTTGGTTTGGATTCATAATAGACACGGAGCATCGCAACACGACAGGGACCAAGAATAAGAAGACACATACACAGCGCTAACTTTCAACTAAAAGTTTTATTTGATCGCTCGGTTTATTTATACAATGACAGCGGATCGATAATAAAACCAGGGTCCTTCAACAAGGACCCTGATAAAACCAAGGAGACAAACATATAAAGTTACATTAAAGAACCCACACGTGTCATCACTCTATTATTGCCTTAAAATCACTCTATCATTGCCTTGAATCACTCTATCACTCTATCATTCATCACTTTATCATTGCCTTGAATCAGTGTCTTGAAACGACCAGGTGCGATGTGATTAGAGTGATGACATGTGTGGGCTCTGTACTGTATCTATATGTTTGTCTCCTTGGTTTTATTATCGATCCGCTGTCATTGTATAAATAACACGTGCGATAGAATAAAACTTTTAGTTGAAAGTTAGCGCTGTGTATGTGTCTTCTTATTCTTGGTCCATGTCGTGTTGCGCTGCTCCATGTCTATTACGTCAACATTATATTAGACCGCATATAGTAGTGAATCCTAAAACATATCAAAATCACTGTCGTCGGGACTGTCAGAGCAACACAAGTCAAGCGTGTCGGATTCGACGAACACCTCGTCATCGGCTTCATCACTTTCACAATCTGACGTTTTAGTCAGAGCAGTCTTCAGCACGACCTTCGTGAAACCTCTGACAATAACTTGCGATGGGACGGCATACCACGAATCAGCGACCAACTTCATCCTCTGTGATGTCGCATGCAAAGTCGTGGCACATTTTGCAGCGAAGCTTCGCACATGTGCTCACAAATCGAAGAGATCAAAAAGAACCACCTTAGGCGCCGCGAGTTATATATAGCATTCGCTTGCCTATCACGAGCTGCAAATATAGGCTGGAAATATTGCTCGTGCGCTGTATTGCTCATGAGCTGTATTAACCGTGCTATAGCACGACAAAAATCTCGTGGCGCATTGTGAACTTGTTTTTTTTTTTTTACAAGCATGCTTCCAACCTTAAATAAAATCATGTATAATCTGCACCCATATATAGCCCCCACCGCGCAAAATTTATGCTTTTAGACTTGTATAGTCCGCGAACCATGTCCGGAAAATACTGTAGTTATTTCATTTTCTAATCTTCTGTGGCACTTCTTCATTCTCTCGAACGACCGCACGCGATTTCGTTAGAAAGAGCGCACTCGGCCCAATGAACGATAAGAAACGAAGAATTTAAAATAAAATGGCTCGTTATGAAATATGGGCATTTTTAAAGATTATTTTCATTTTCCATTTGTTTCACCATTCGTTTCATTAGCTCTCAGGCCCCGCAAACGCCGGCATTGGCCACTCTTCGGGACTAATGAAAACAAATAAACAAAATGAAATGAGAAGAATCGTTGCAGAATACGGCCACAGGATTGCACTTTTGTTGTTGAAGTCTAGACAGCAAGTGGACGAGATTAGGTATGAAAATGTATAGGGCTTTATTCGCATAGAAACGGAGCAAGGTAATGCGTTAGAACATCACGTACGCCCCAGTCTTAAGATCGTCACGTCTTCTATGTTCGAACCTTCTGCACTCTCGTTCCTTTTGCTTGTGTCCTAAGTGCTCTGCTGCGCGAAGTGCATACGGTGTCCACTAATGGATTCCGCAGCCTCCGTCTGGATCTGCTGTCATTAGGCGTACTTTCTTCCTCGCGCCACCACGCACGACGAGCGTTTTTTTTTTTTTGTGTGTCAAGGTTTGAGACGTGCCGAAGTGTATCTTTTCCTGCAATTCGGCCTGCAAACGTACAGCACTTTACTTAGATAACAAATCGTATTTGAAGTTCGCTTAGATGGCGCCTCCTTTATCTTATATTGTGAAGGCGTGAGTCCTGGCTAATGGGAATAATTGCAAGGTTTTTGCGCGGCGTGAGCTACGTTAATTGCGGAAACAACAATTATGGCTCCCGACAAACTTTCGTGTGTGGCTGCGCCAGCACTGGTTTATCAAGAGGGGAAACAGGAAGGCTAGTCATTAATATGTGCATATAGACATGCACTCGCTACACTTTCCGAAGAAAATGTAGTGGCAGCTTTTGCTAATATTTCAATTGAGATCATCAGCGTTTTCAAGATAAGATATTCCCAGGGAACTCCGTCAATGAGACCTGCTCGACTGCGACAGTGTTATCTCCGACACCGCATAATTCTTACGTTGATGTAGTTTGTTGCTGCCGTGCCTGTACTTCGAAACATGGGACAACTGCGCAAAACTTTTCGTGCATAAACAGTGTCGGGTGTTAATGTTCGGTTCACTTCCCTAATGTTCGGTTCACTCTCACTAGTGGCAGGTACCTGCATTTACGAACCGCCATGTCCAACGCATTCAGAAAACAAGATGATCGTATTATTAGTGAACAGACAATACTAGAACACCGTCCTCACCGATCATCGGCTCAGAAGGCAGGGAAGGCACTTTTGTGCTTTCGGAGAACGTCTGGCTTGTGCGAGCGCCTGTGACTGTAGTGCTGTCCATGCACGTCTCCCTGCCCCCCCCCCCCCCCCCTCTTTTAGCTCTCTTCTTTTTATTCTACTTTCCTCTTCCCCCAGCGTAGGGTAGCCAACCGGGACTTTTCGCTAGTTAATCTCCCTGCGTTACTTTATCTCTCTCTCTCTTGCTGAGAGAGAGAGAGAGAGAGGGGGGGGGCTCTCGTCTCTCTCTCTTGCTGAGAAACAAGAGGGAAAGGCAGAAGTTCAACCAAAGTCTCGCTTGTTTTGCTACCCTACACGTGGGGAAGGCGGAAAGAAATATGAGAGGGAAAGAAGACGAGTCGTTGTGCACGCACTCGTAGATGAAAGTTCACTTACGTCTGTGTTCGCTCAGGATGAATGTTCCCTCACAAGCGCTTATCTAATCCAGTATTCTTCAAAAAGCGCATGAGCCCTTTGGTGGCCTTGTGCTTATTAGTGGTCGTGTGCCAGGGTCCCAGGATCTTAGCTTCCGAGAACAAGTTGTCGTCTGTCGCCTGCGATTTCTACGCAGAACACCGCGTTGAGCGTTGTAAATTAGACAATGGCGCAGAATGTGTTCTATGGTCTCATCCCGTCCAGAAAGAGCTGCATACGGCGCTGTTGGCCATTCCGATGAGGAATCAATAAGCGCTCGTGAATGCGACGCCCAACCATAGTCAGTGCACTAAAGTTGCTTCACTACGGGAGAATCCGGGTGGCAGGCGACGCAGCATGTCAGGGTCCAGTGAATATAATCAAGAGTTGGTAAAATCCAGCAAATGACAATGTCAAAATGCAATGCTACGTGCAAGTGAGTAACGTTGTAGCGCTGCGTTGGTTCTCGACAGCCGCATAGGTACGCATTCGGTTTGATGGTGAGCCGAGCATGCTGTTTCATGTGCCTGGTCGTTGCCGGCAATTCCGCAATGGCTCGGAAGTCGCTCAAGTATAATATCATTGCCATTCTCGAAACCTTGGTGGTGTGCACGTCTAATTTCATATACCATCTGCTCATGAATGCCATGACGCGAGGCAAACTACAGCGTTTGTAGGGCGGCCTTGGAATCACAAAATATTGCCCATTGATTACGCGGCTTTTGAATCGCATAATCGACAGCACTTAAGAGAGCTGCGAGTTATGCCGCTGTCGATGTCATAACATGCCAAAACTTTAGCTGCACAGATACGGAGCTCGATGAGACAATCGGAGCTCCGGTAGAATTGTAGGAACTGGCAGAACCGTCCGTGTATGAGAAACTCAGACAGACGCCTCAAGGATAGTGGTGTCATGTCAGCCTTCTTGGTAATCCAAGGAAGTGAATGGCACACGTAAGGTTCATGAAGGCAACAACGCAGATGCCGGGGGCTTCGCAGGCTTGTAGCCAGCTGGTAGTGAGTCGCGGTGAGTGGCCAGAACATCGGGAAGTGGAGCCTTAGGCCTCCGCGCTGGCGAACAAGCTAAGTGGGGTGAAAGTTGCCGTGAAAGATGTCGCATGTGCGTTCTGAGGATCTCAGCGGTTATGCATGTGTTTACCGGGGACTCATGTGCAATAACAATCGTTGCAGCTCTCGAATCACATCGCTGGAGGCCAATACACGTTCGGAGTGCTTGGGCTAGTATGCTCTGCAGTGTGCGGACGTTCGTCTTGCACGGGTTGGATAAAGCTGATACACTGTAACGCAGAAATTGAGAAATAGGGCTCTGTATAGCTGCACAATATCCACACACAGATGGTCCCCATGATTTGCCTGCGAAGAATTTGAACGCATTATCAATGCAAATGAGCTTCTTTATCAGGTAACTTACATAGAGACTCCAGGTTAGATCGCGATCAACAATAACGCCTAAACACACATAGGTATACTTGCACTCCACCTTGTAAGACACAACGAAGGAAAAAAATTTTTAAATGTCTGACCATCTTCAGTGAGAACGAACGTTGATCTCCTGTAGAGGTAGCTTCCAAGCCAACGAAGGATGAGACCTTAAAGTTCAGCAGCCTCAAGAGCATCAAGAGTGGCTTCATGAGTCACATTGTCGTACGCAGCTTTTACATCTAGCAACTAGCTTGTGATTACGGGCTCGGGTGTCTTAATTTGTTTCATTCCTAACTTGCGAACGAAACCACTAACCAGTTCACTCGTCACTTGTTAAATAATATCGAATGAGCATGAA
This sequence comes from Dermacentor silvarum, assembly GCF_013339745.2. Lineage (NCBI taxonomy): Eukaryota > Metazoa > Arthropoda > Arachnida > Ixodida > Ixodidae > Dermacentor > Dermacentor silvarum. Next base: position 185,565,703 of record NC_051155.1, on the reverse strand, counting down.
GGAGCGAAAATGACAATGACTCAGCGAAAAAAGATTAACACTCAAAAACCACTGAAATGGGTTCAGACGTGGGTACTAAGTGAAGGAAACACTGAAGCCTGGTGGTCGAAGTCATATTCATGAGCATGACTCAGCAAAAATGACAATGACTCATCAAAAAAACGAACATTCACAAACCAATGGAATGGGTTCGGATGTGGTACTAAGTGAAGGAAAAGGCTAAAGGTTGATGGTCGAAGTCATAGTCATGAGCATGACTAAGGCTTTCACCTTAAGGTCTCTTTGGTTAAGCTAAAAGGACTCCTGAGGACTCATGACATGAATGTAATGACATGCGTGTCATGTAGGTCATGAAAGAGCACCTACGTCTTGGTGCTCTCATGGTCGTTTCGTTAACTTGGTAGGCTCCCCGCGCACTGCTTCGCATAACAACCATTCCCACAGGGAGTGGGATCTGCCAGCTTTTCTTAGTTCCATTAACACAGAACAAACAGTTAAGGGAGGAGTTGTTGGACTTGCTTCTGTGCAAAAAATGTACCTTGAATAAGCGAGTGCCTGAAGTCCCTTTTCGTATGACCGTCATTAACAAATATGTGCCTTTGCAGTGTGTAGACACACAGACCATCCACGAAAAAAGTCCTGAATGGGCCACTCCGCCGGCAGCCATTCCTTCTAGATGGCTTCGAGTATGTCATTCATCGCATACACAAGCACTATATCGCAAAAGTGATATCAAAGGTCAAATGCAAAGGTTGATTGATCGCCCCGGCTTCCTCCAACCGGGAACTCATTTCTTCATTGCCATTCTCTATGGATGGAAAGAACTTTATTAAAATCCGGTGAAGTTTAACGACCCGGACTCAGGTCTCCAATGAGGGGACTTCGAGGCCTTGCCTTCTCGCCGCCTCCTAGGCCCGCTGGACTGCCGACTCCTGTGTCTTGAGGTTGGAGCTGCGCAGAGCGGCGGCCCACTTCGACGCAAGAGCCTCCGAAGCTACTGCCATTTTCGCTGCTATAACAGGACACTCCCACAACATGTGTGAGAGTGTCGCTCTAGTTGCCTGACATAACTTGCAAAGAGCACTCGGGTATTGCGTGGGGGAAATGTTCCGAAATCTCACCGGACTGGGGAAGGTAGTTATCTGCAATTGTCGCCAGACGACTGCCTGGCAACGTTTTAGGTTGGGGTGAGGTGGGGGCAATATCCTCCTGCCTACTGGTAGTGCTTGGTGATATCATTATATCTGACTAAGCGTTCTCACGTGTTTCGCACCAGGAGGTCCGAAATCGAAGAGGGTGTCTCAGACTCTGCGCGGCGGGTCAGTTCTCGCGCAGAGTGGTGTGCCACCTCATTCAAGTTAGGGGGGCCCTCGTCGGTGGGGGTGGCGACGTGCGCTGGGAACCACATGATCGCGGTGCTATCGAAGTGCTGTCGACCAGCTTTCCTTAGGATCTGAAGAGCTTCGGAGGAAATGCGCCCCCGCGCAAAGTTACGAACTGCGGATTATGAGTCGCTAAGAACTACCTCGCAGAGGGGGTCGGTTATCGCAAGCGCAATCGCAACCTCTTCCGCTGTATCTGGGTATTCCGTGCTGACACTACACGCGTTAGTAAGCCGGGAGTTAACGTCTATGACTACCATCGTGAACCGGTGTTCTTGTGTGTACTCTGCCGCGTCTACGAAGCGCGTAGTCGTCTTCCCACCAAAGGAGTGCAGCAGTGCCTTGGCACGGGCCTGGCGTCGGCCCCCGTTATGTTCGGGGTGCATGTTTCGAGGAATAGGGGCAACGATCAGCGTGTCGCCGATGTCAGGTGGAATGGCCTGTTTCTGACCGTGTTGGACATGGTAATTGAAGCCGAGTTTCTGCAGGATGTACCGACCCGTGGCTGTCAGGGACATGCGTTCGAGTTGCGAGGCTCTTTGCGCATCCACGATTTCTTCAAGCGTGTTGTATACCCCCAGCTGTAGAAGACGAGAAGTGCTCGTGGACTCCGGTAGGCCAAGGGCGATCTTGTAAGTCTTGAGTATAAGGGTGTTGAGTTTCTCCCTTTCGGTGACATTCCAGTTGTGTAAGGCAGCCACATAAGTAATGTGACTGATTGCGAAGGAGTGTATGAGGCGCATGACGCTGTCCTCCTTCACGCCCGTGTGCTTGTTTGTTATGCGTTTGATCTGGCGGGTAGCCGCTGTAACCTTGCCTTCAATCTTGCGGATAGCTTCTGCGTATGACCCGTTGGCTGCTATATGCATGCCGAGGATGCGTATCTTCGGGACTCGGGGAATACAGGAGTCGTCTTGCATATACAGGAGTATTTCCTCACATTGGCGCGATTCGCCGGTAGGCTTGGGCTGGCAGCGCGGGTGGTAGAGGAGCAGCTCCGATTTGAGTGGAGATAGTCGGAGACCTATGTGTTGGAGGTAGGTTTCTATTGCAGAGACTGCTGCTTGTAAGGTGCCTTCTATCTGACCGTCACTGCCCTTGTCGACCCACAGGGTGATTTCGTCTGCATACGAGAAGTGATGGAGGCCATCAATCTCGTCAAGGCAGGCCGGGAGACCCAGCATCACGAGGTTGAAAAGGAGCGGGGATATGACCGACCCTTGAGGAGTGCCGGCGCTTCCTAGTGCATGTTCGTTGGATGTCATGCTGTCGACCGCGAGGGTGACTGTGCGGAACGACAGGAAGTCTCTGATGTAGTTGTAGCTTCGCTCGCCCATGTTGAGCTTGTTAATTTGGTTCAGGATTGGTGCATGTGATACATTGTCGAATGCCTTTTCCAGATCGAGGCCAAGGATGGCCCGGGTGCCGCTAGTTGGGTCGTTGATGATCTGGTGGTAGAGCTGGATCATAACGTCTTGAGTGGAGAGGTGTGACCGGAAGCCCACCATAGTGGGTGGGCAGGCTACAGTGTCCTCGAGGTGGCGGTTGATACTGGTGCCATTCTCTAATGATATTGATGTCATTCTCTAATGAACGTAACATGCTGAAGCCGAAACATACTTCGTCGAAGACCTTCTTTTTCCTTTTGGTTTAGAAGAAAACCAGCATCCAATCACGTGGTTGCCTCGAATTGTCGTTGACTCCGCACGTAAACAAAAGTAAAGATAACCTTTCGAAACTACACGTCCCTCAGTCGAGCAGATAGACGATAGAAACAGCATAAGTACAGTGCACTGTGGACTCCGTTCTTCATTTCTCCTGCAAATTTACGCAATGTCCGGGCGTTCCGACCTACTTTGCCAGTCTACCCATCTGCTGCCTCTGCACAGTGTCAGCAAAGGATCAGCTCCATTCGCCGAGACAGCGCAGCAGTTATCGACATCCTCTATACGTAGCGCTTAATTAAAGTTGCGAAATACTTGCAGCATTCGAAAATCCTTTCAGGCGGCTGGCAACAAACGGAGGCGGCTGCACCGGTCTGTTAGTTGCCTGGGTTTATTTCTCCCCGAGAAAGCGATCACTTACGCAGTGCGTGCAATTGAACGGAATGTCATCTCAAAATTCGCATCTCGCGTTTCCTAAAGACTCTAGAAAGCTGTTGGTCTTATCGATTGAACGCGCGTGTTCGGGCTGTCCGCATTGTTGGCGTAGGATTTAAGCATGTCTATCGATTGCACCATCCTTGTGGGCTCTCTCAAATCTTGATGGATTGTATTACACTAACTGGCCCACTCTTGACGCTTGACCCCGCGCTCTCCATCCCAAGAACACCTGTGACACGACCCACTGGCGGGCACAGCTTTGTTAGCGCCTGGAGCCTTCACAGCAGCGACTGAATTCACGAAGCTTTTTTTAAGCGAAGCTTTATAGGCTCACAAGTGTCGGTGGCGGTGGCGGTGGTGGTGGTGGTGTTACGCTGAAAAGTGGGCCGATTCTGGCGATAGTGCAAGAAGGGTCGAAGTTCAATGGCACATACCCCTGTCATGTGGGCCGATCCTGATGATTGTGCAGAAAGGGTCCAAGCTCAATGGCACATAATAGGGACATGAAAGACAGACTCGAAGAAAGAAAGAAAAGAAAGAAAGGAAGGAAGGAATACAGAAAGAGGAAAAAAAGAAGAAAGAAATCACGTGCGGCGCACATCCGCATTGGATATGCTACACGCGTTATCACGTGACACGCGCGCGTCCAATCAGGTTCGTTTGGTGTGTCGCGAGGCCCTAGGCACACGGAAGGAAAGCGGGTTGGCACGCGCTCCTCCGGGCTTCCCTCACCTCAGTCAGTTTCGGTGAACAGATGGGAAGGCCACGCGTGGTGCGCTCTGCAAAGGAGCAAGCTGTGTTTGGTGAACGCCAGAGTGAACTCACTCGGGAAAGGGCTCGTCGTCGACGTTCCCATTCTAGCGGGAGGGCTTCCCTAGCCGAGGCTCACTGTCAGCGAAGAGCCGACGATCCCGAGGCGAGGGCTTCCGAAGCCGAAACCCGCCGTCAGTGACGAGCAGAGCATCCCGAGGTGACGTCTTCCGAACGTTACCCTGACGAAGGTCAGATACACACACGACAAGCTTCGCTTACCCCCATTTCCTCGACAGGGGAAGGGCTGGCGATTTTTTTTAAGTGTTTGTAAGTAAATAATAAAATTATTATAATCTGTCCAGCATCCGGATTGCCTAAAATTAGCTCCTACTAACAAATTTGTCGTAAGAGCTAGCTTTTTGTGAATGCGGGCCCATATGTTTTTCGCTGACTATCGAGAAGAAACCTTCCCGGTGAACTCTATACATGACCATTAATATAGACACAATATTCCTTTACGCGCTGTCTGTGCCTTTGAGCTTTCAATGATGAAAAAAAACAACATAAGAGAGCAAGTGCTGACTTTTAGAAGTTTGGTGCATGGCGCGAGACTGACGGTCATGTTTATTGCATACCTATCCTGTCCCTCCCTCGAGACAAAAGTATTGTCTTCCATAGTTAGATTACCCTCTGGTGTGATATGTTATCGCGAATGGTGCGTCCAGGGTCTCGAATGGATTCTCGCACTTTGTGCCATTTTTATGTGACGCGGGGATAGCGTGTTTATTTGATTATTCGTACCTGTTAAGTATTATATGGTAATTTTTCGCATTATTTTATTACGCTCTTGATATTTTCGTTGTATTATTGTGCCGACAATTTTTTTTCAGTCACGTGGGTGAGACGCGGTTCTGTCCGTTTCATACATCGCGTGCAATGTTGTGGAGGCTAGAGAGACTTTTTGTAGTGGCTGCGTTCGCACCAACAAAGATTTCGGGGTTCTTGCCATGAGTTAGGTAAAACTTTGCTTCACTTAGATGCACTATCAAGCGAGGAAAATTGATATTTAAAAATAAACAAACCATGTATTTGTATGCCTGCTAATACGTCCTTTTAGATAGTCTTGCTTTTGTTTTATTTCTTTTTTTTAACAGCGGAGATGTTTCAGCCGAGCGTAATGTCTGCTGAATCCAAAAATGTGGGCCGATCTTGGGGGTAGTGCTAAAGGGTCCAAGTGCAATGGCACAGCCCTGTTAACTAGCGAAGCTGAGCCTGGCTAAGTCTAGATAAGCATGGTTGCGACTTCTTAAACTTAGTCAGTCATCGATAACCAATCGATAGCCAATCAACAGCTGATCCGGAAAATTCCCGAAAATGCTGGCGAGGATTTGGTAGTGCTTAGCCTAGCCTATATACGTGACCAATACCTTGCGATAGCCAATCGATAGCCAATCGATAGTCAATCGATAACCAATCGATAGTCAAACCATAGTCAATAAATAGCTAATCTATAATTGACAAATAATCAATACATTCCGGGAAATGCTGGGGATGACTTTGTGGCGCTTAGCCTAGCCCAAATACGTGGCCAATAACTTGCGATAGCCAATCGATTGCCAATAAATAGCTAATCGATAGTTGATCAGTAATCAATAAATTCCGGAAAATGCTGGGGTTGGCTTGGTAGTGCTTAGCCTAGCCCAAAAGCAAGGACTAGCTAGCTGCCCATCTACTCCACTGTCTCTTTACCATTGCGCCTCCAATGCAAGCTACGCAAATTTTTTTTTCGCAGCCCATTGCGGCCGCGTCACGTGATGCCAACACGAACAAACACCATTGACGCGCAGTGAGGCATAGACGGAACGCACAGCGAAACATTGACTGAACGCGCGAAGTGATAAATTTGGTGACCGAACTTCTTGCGTAGCTTCCACAGCGTCGCAGGCAAAGTATGAAATGTAATATAGGATGTTTACCACATCTCGCTCGTGCTTGCCATTATTATCAGCATCATAGGAAATGCACTATCATCAGCGATATTCAAATATAACATGAGTATTTCATCATCATCATCATCATCCTATATTTATGTCTTGCAGGGGACATAAATATAGGCTGATTATATATATATATATATATATATATATATATATATATATATATCATGGTAAATCTGCCCAGCAATCTCCCATCGCCCAGCAATTATGTGGAATTTGTGAATATCAGAAGTGTCGTAAACATTCTTTTGACGTTCAAGGAAATTGTCTTTGGGAGCCGTCGCAGATGAGTGACAGAATCAGTACGGTTCCGTTTCGATCTCAGTCGGCCTATAATAAAATGCTTTATACGTAAGAGGCTCTTTACACTGCAGTTGTTATAAGGGGATGAAAATCGATTACATTCCGTACAAGGAAATGTCGCGTGAGAGATTGTAGCTATACGCCGGATTGTGTACACGTTTTCAGTACGCTTTCATCTCTCGTAAATGGGACGTCATTAGCCGGCGACTTCGATATTTCAAATGGCTGGAGTTGATTTTAACAAATCCTTTTTGCGTATGAAAGGCCTCGTTATCAGGGAGGTTTAGAAATAGCGTCTCCAAGCGGCTTTGGACATCCAGAAAACCTAAACTTCTTTGTACGCCTTCTGTCTTCTTTTGCATGCCTGGACAATAGCGTCCGCTAATGTGGGCCCCCTATTTTTAAAAACAGACTGTTAGGGAGTTTTAGAAATAGAGCCTCTAAGCGGCTTTAGCGTATCTAACCAGAAACGTCTCTAAGCGGAAATAGCGTCTCTAACCAGAAACCAAAACTCATTTGTACGCCTTTTGCGTTCTTTTCTACTCTCTTTGCGTTCTGTTGTAAGCAAGGCCGAAAGCGTTCCCCATTTCCGACACTCGCTTAACTGGCACCGTAGCTCAGATCACGTCTTGAGAATTATGCTGCGAATTACACGCACCGATGCATGCATTGTTTCTGCGATTATAAGTACGTAGAAGTTGCGTAAATTGAATGATGACGCTCGCAGACAACGTTGAAATGGCTCAAAACCACAAAAAATATTTTTATAGGAATTATAGGAATTATAGCCGAAGCTGCGGTATGCAGGGGCGTACTGACGGCTATATATTTTTGCAAACATGCCTATTGCTGCAGTTATTTGTTGACCTTCACCACGCACGGTCCACTGATTTTTTTATGTTTCGCGCGTCTAATGCCATTGACGCTTTTTAATAGCATCGCTGACGCATTTCCTAGTCGCCTGCAATGCTGTACTTGCTGTCCTATATCTTTACTATCTTTACGTTTTTATCTCGCAGCCGGAAGACGACTACCATTTCCGCTTCCCGCATTGGCGTTTCCGCCGCTTCCTTTTGTGTCAGAAGAAGTTCCGCGCCTTCCACGGTGCCATTGTTCTGTTGTTGAACTTAAGGCAAGCGAAATTACATGGAAAGAGAACGGCGGGCACAAATGAGGCACCGACGCGCTGCTGGAATATTCATTTTGAGGAACCGTGAGACATAAGTAGGCGCAGAAGTTCGTATATTCCAGGCCGAACACGGAAGAACCGTAGAGAGTGCAGCCGAATGAATAACGCACCACCGCAATGAATAACACAACGGTACCACCTCGTGTGACGCTTCATTGTTTCGTCTCTTCGCTGCATATTGTGGCTGGTCGTGCCGCTTTGTACATACGAGAGCTTAGACTTTTATTTATGCGGAACATGTCATCACCAGACATTCTAATTACAAGGCAGTGCATACATTATGTTCCTCTTCTCGATTCCCCTTGTCCTTAGACACTGTTTCGCCTCCCTAAGAAGGATCTATTAGCAGCTAGCCCTGCTATCTTCTGTTCATTCTCATAATTTTTTTTCTTTTCGAACGTAGGCTTGAGTAGAAGGAGTTGACGCGAAAAAAAAAAAGATTCTATATTCTGCTGTGTCTAATCTTTGGAAGACACTCATTGCAATATTTAAGCGCTCTGAAGCCCGAATTTACCGCCAGTTGAATGCCTCTCCACGGCCAACGCGCTTTTGGAACAAGCTTAGAACCAAAGTTACCGTTTTGTATACCACGTTTATGCCCGTCGCTATCCGGTTTTGTATTACTAACCATTACAGAACCTCCCTCAGCTTCAGCGACGAGCGTACTACTTAGCAGGCTCCGCCAATTAGATAAATAAATACCTGTTCTGATCCGCCAACGCATGCGAAATGTATCAAAAGCTACAGTTCCATGCCCAAATTTAATTGGGTTCTTCATCACATTGAGCTTCGCATACCCACATTGTCTTTGGAGTGCTGCCACGCGAAACGCTGACACTGTTCACCTGCAGAGCCGTACTTTGTGTGGCAGTCCAAGACACCTGGAAATGTGCAGCTACGCTCGAAGCATTTCGACAGAATTACCTGTCTGGTTGGGAAAATTGATTAAGACTTAGAGATTGACTCCAACCAAATAAGGAAATTCACTAGCCCGACGTTTCGGAACCAATTCGGCTCCTTGTTCAGGGGGTATTCTTCGGAGGTGGCGGTGTGCCGCTTTTAAAAGGTCCGTCGTAACAAAGGAGAGGAAGGGGGAGAGAGCGTAATGTGCGGAGACACTTGGCAGGGCGCCTGCTCTAGACAGACAAAATAGGTGGTGGGGGTGGGGTGGGGGGGAGGGGGGGGGGGCTTCGGCGTCGCTGGTCGGCTGAGTTGACCGATGCTGGGCGCCCTTTAGTCGCAGGAATGCGTTGACGAGGGACAGGGGGGGGGGGGGCGAGTTGTTCCCCCCGCTCTAGGTCAGCAACACCAAAACAACTCGTCCCCCCCCCCCCCCCCCCCTGTCCCTCGTCAACGCATTCCCGCGACTAAAGGGCGCCCAGCATCGGTCAACCCAGCCGACCACGGGTTTAGCGTAGAGGCCCCGCTTCCTGAGCCAATGGCAGATCAGTTTTGCTCAATACATTTCCGGCACCTAATACCTAAGCTTCGCTTTCAGGCCGCCTATATGCGATATTGTGGTCTCGATTTACAAAAAGCAATCTATTATATTGCCAGTGTCATCGTGTTTGTATCATGTTGTAGTACCACAGTTCTCTCCTTCAACAAAAAACAGCACTCTACGTGCATCTGGTTACGTGCTGTTTACTTGTTACGCTACTGTGATTACTGTCTGTCATAGGTGTCTCAAACAAACTTCTAATTTAAAAGCTCCTCAGCTGACCGGATGTCCAGTTGCAAAAAGCATTACATGCACATATATATCAACTAATGTAAATCAGCCTCTTTTTTTTCCAGAACGGAAACCACACAAACTTTATCTGTAATTGTTTTTTTTTTTCAAATGAGGTAATATTCAATTCGATATTCGAAGATCGTTTCTCTCGAATATTCGTATTGGATTAGATACAGGAATTCCACCATTCAGACACCGTGAGTTTTATGTAAGGATTGATAATTATTGTTTAAATACGCAGAGCGGAGGTGCGCTATTGACACTACTTTATCGGACAAGATTTCTTAATATGTAAGCCGGAGATCTCGTGACACATCGGCAGCTGCCCAGGAATGGCGTAGGTCAAAGAAACCGTTGATTACATAGAAAAATTAAAAGAGCGCAAGACAGGACACGGACAAGACTTAATCACTCAAGCACACACTAACAACTGACGCCTCCCAGGAAAAGCTGAAATGATGAAATGAGAATTCCCGGTCTGCGCATGCGTGACACAAACGTCACTGGGGCGTTTGAAACGAAAAAAAAAAACAAAACAAAAACTTCGCCAGTCCTTTATCAGACGTAAGGACCTTGTCAACTGTATGTTTCCAGCAATCTCGCTTCTTCCTTTCCCAAGCTAGCAAATGTATCACTAACGTTTCGGTACGCCTGGTGCTTTGCCACATTGTAAACCACGTTGTGGTGGTGCACGCTTTTAAGGAGAACAAGGTGCGGGGTGGGCAGGGGGTTTGTTTGTCTCTCTGTCTTTTGAATACTACTGACTCTATGAAAAGCAAGAATTGGATCAGAAAGGAAACAATATGCGGATCCCATGTGCTGTGGGAATCGGTTTAAGTGAAGCTTTCATAGGTATTTGCGACGAACGTGGTTTAGCGACCCTTTGCAAGTGTAGACCGCACGACCAAATGGGACACATTTTTACCGGGAAACGCCTCAATCAACATAAGCTTGTGGCGCTAGAACATGCTGATCCTACGCATGACGACGATCAATGACCACGACAGCATACACACGTGCACACATGCCGTAAGTACATCCACGTATGAAACGCATATATGAAAGGTCGAAGGCATATCATCATAAGGGTACAACGACAGTTTGTAATGCTCGTAAAATGAAGGCTCTTTGAACACGGAGATATGGGACAAACAATCTTTAACGCTCTTTACATTGACAGCCATGAATCAAGACTGCTAATTGGGCTAGCTGGAATGTTGGATTCATAGTTACGTAAATTTAGCGAAAAACGCAGTGGACAAAGAACCAAATGCACAACACAGCGCTCATGCTATGCATTTCTTTCTTTGTCCCTTGTGTTCGCGCTGAAGTTTCGTAACAGTGAATTTACAACCGTACTTACACGCACGCAATAAATAGGAAGGGAAAAAAAGAAATATTTTGCGTAGCTTCGCACAGAAAACAGTTTTTGTTTCTGTACAAGTGGGGCCACAACGGAAATATGAAATTTCGGTTTCGGTGTTTTCTTATTCCTTCTTTAAATTTGTTGTGTAAAAAACCCACATTGCTGCTTTTGAATCTTCCGCATTGCGCATTGTTTATTTTGGTTGAAGACTTTTCCGCCCTCCTTAAGCCGAGAGGAAAAATTGAAGGACACTTTGTAAGTTCAAAAGTGTATTCGGCGAAAGCCTGTGGCCATTCAGCTGGCACCGTTCCAGGGCACGGACGGACGGACGGTCGGACGCCGCCGCCGCTGTGCCATCACGTGATTGCTGAGAGAGTGCAATGGGGGAGAGGCCACAGCTGTGGTGGCGCAACTGTTGCTATGCGCCGCTGTGCCATCACGTGATTGCTGAGAGAGTGTGAGGGGGAGAGGCCACAGCTGGAACCGCTCCAGTACACGGACGGACAGACGGTCGGACGCCGCGAGTATGAGCCATTAAAAGCTTCCGCCTTAAAATATCGAGGTAATTTTCTCGCGACGCCGCGGCCGGAACACCGCAAACGCCCTTCTTGCGCGGCCGTCTACAATCAGCATCTGTCGTGATTCGTTGCCGCAGGCATCGTTGCCGCTCCGTCTCCGTCAGGTGCGTCGCATGTCCCCAAGGTCACATTCTTTCTTTCTTTTGCGTGCTTCCTTCCCTACACTTTATCTACTTTTTCAGTCAACGCCTCCGCGCCCTCCAGTGCGCCCAATAACGACCTCCATGAGAAGCGTAAAACTAGGCGCTCTCCAAACATCGATCGTGCGTGAATTCGCGTTTCTCTCCTGCTTGCTCCCAAACCGGAGAGCCTACATGGCATGGCGCGTGCCACTTCTCTTTTTTTATTTCCTCCGTGGAATGGTATTGCGCTTCCTCAGCAAGCTTCCCACGAAGACGCCCACGGATCGCTCTGTCCGGAGCTTTATTAAGTTTGGCATAATGTGAGCCAAAACAGACGCCATCGGCGTCGCGACATCACCAATATATTTTGCTTCGGCTGCGACAGTGCGATAACTTTCTTGCGGCAGTGTTGTTTCCTCTCGCGCCACGTGTACACCAAAATGACGTCGTCCTGCATTCCATCTATTGATGTGCTACAATAACAAGGATCCACATAGAGTTCAGATCATTCTTTCGAAACTTGCACGGGCAAGCGAATCAGGTCTTTTCTACTGATTGGCTTCTGTCCGTTGCAATGTCGAGTAGGGAACACGGCTTTGCACTTGAGTGTCTGCGTTGTCTTACTGGTCGTGTTGTATGGCGCAAATTAGCGATGAAAAAAAAGAGCGATATGTGATAAATATAAGTTAGCGGCACAGAGGCTGCAGCGCCATAGAGGTAGGAAATTAAAGGGCTCTTTAAAAAGTAGTTGTAGCTTGCGCTACTATCTTGCGTTGCGGGAAACTAAAGATAAATTGAAACACAGTCATAACACGCTCAAATTTTCTATAAAACGAAAGGCGCAATAGACGTCCATCTCCGAATTTTGATCTCAACTGTCTGCTTCAAGAAGTACGCCAGCAACAGGGAGAACTTCGGCAGCTGTCACTGACGCTTCACACGGTTATGCTCGCAGTTTCCACGCTCGCTCACGTGTGTACAAACACAGACGCGGGCACGCACGCACGCAGAAACAAATACACGTGCATGCGCTTAATGTACTTCCGTGCGCTATGCACTTTGAGTTCGCTGGAAACAGACCATTACTACAGAATCTATAATTTTCCACTTCTATTATCTGCCGAAGAGAATCATATTCGCGTATACCGGGTGTCCCAGCTGAAAAAAGAGCTAGCTTTATAATATATATATATATATATATATAAAGTGATACCTACTGCACGGATATGGAAACAACTCTGTCTTGTTAGCGAACTCCCGAAGAAGCCTCCAGTCTCCTCTCTGTTGCCATTAATAGAGTAGTTAGTACTGAATACGGACGAAACTTTCCAATTAATAACTTTATGGCGGCAATGTAAATACACAATCATCAGAGCACATTTGAAAAGGTCACTTTCAGTTCTTTGCGATGTGTTACCGTTTGCACAGCATTCATTTTTTTCCCTTGCTTAAAAGAGATCCCGCGATACGTTTCATAAGCCGGCGCAGCCCGGCGCTGGCACGCCACAGCGGCTTTCTCTTAGGTGCGAAAAAAGAGCCACTTAAAATGCTGCGCGTCGCAATGAATTGAAAAAGACGTTTACTAATGGGCTCTGCAAATATTTTGTGGATATTGTGGCCATAAATTTAAGAATTCAAAACCCGGATAATTAATCACTGAAAATTACTTTATAAGGACACGGAAAATACTGGCGGTTTCTTCAGAAGGCTGTTAACACATAATTGGTTACGTTCGGCCGGAAGGCTTTTCTTTGAAAAAAGACAAGCACTTGCTGCTTGTTAGCTGTGGCCCTCGGCTGGTGCCTTGGTGCCGACATGTCCTCTGGTCGAACATTAAAATTACAGCTCCTCTGTACCCCAAAGTCTTTCGATGTTGAAGCGTTACTGCAGTTTAAATTAGGGGTTTTATCTCAAAATCCCGCAATCTATCAACCATAGACGCCACGGAAAAAGACGTGCGCCCTGTGCGCTTTAATTTTTTTTCTTTTTTTTTCTGTTGCGACGTAGACATGGTTTAAGGCATAATGTTTGGTGTGCTGTGGTATATTTGGTGTGCAGGCATAATACGTGTGCTGTGAGGCATGTGTTGTGTATGAGTTCGAGCATTGTTTCGTGGTATTTGTTGTCGTGTACCCAGCCATCACAGTTGGTCGCTACCCTGTAGCGTGACCCTACGCGCTACAACGCTCAAAGCCGGTCGCACAATTCACAAGCCTTCAAGAACTTCAGCAGAGCCCTTAAGGCCTTGAGTGCCGAAGCCCGTCTAGACCAGCGTCCCAAAACATTTTCCTCTGTTAAGGGGCGATCGTCTAGCTTTTCAAGCGCAGTCGCAAGCACTTTTCTTGCCACATTGTAGCGGGGACAGTCAATGATGAGGTGCTTGATTGCCTCTTCGCAGCCACAGTTGTCGCAAGCAGGGCTGTCAGCCATTCCAATGCGGAAGGAATAGGCGTTCGTGAATGCCACACCGAGCCACAGGCGGCACAGAAGTGTTGCTTCCGCTCGTGGTAACCCTAGTGGAAGACGGAGTTGCAGACGTGGATCCAATCTGTGGAGGCGTGCGTTGCTGAAATTACTGGTGTGCCCGAACCAAAAGTTCAGAATTTTCTTACTTCAATTTTTTTATTTGTTTCTTCTATCACCTTTTATTCCTTTTAACCCCTTCCCCAGTACAGGGTAGCAAGCCGGTATTTACACTGGCTAACCTCCTTGCCTTTTTTCCCTTTCTTTCTCTCTCTACCCTGTAGTGGAGGCCAGCTTGCAGCAGAGGACGGGAGTGGCAGACATCCGCTTCCGTCACTTAAGGGGGACAGTATGGAAACGTTGCAACTAGTGGAAAATGCGGTCAGTTCCATACATAGATCGGCAAAATAAACAGAACTCACTCAGACTCACTCACCAAAATTCTACTCAATCTGACTCACTCAAACTCAGACTCACGGGTCAGTCTGAGACTGAGTTAGTCTGAGTGAGTCGACGCATGAGTAAGTTTGCTGACGTGTGGTTCCAAGTACCGCAGGTGACAGCCGTCGTATAACGGCCACCTCGGCCGGCAGCCTCCTAAGCTTTCTTTACTCCGAATCTGTCTGGATGAACACACTTCTCCCAGCGGTGCTGCCATTGTTGGAAGCATTCCGAGAAGGCCTCTTTCGGAATGCAGTTTAGCTCAGGTGTCGCTGCAGCCATAATGTCCTCTCCTGTCTAAAATCGCGCTCCTTTCAATGGCCTCTTGATTTTGGGAAACAGCCAGAAGTCGCAGGGGGCCATATCAGGAGAGTAAGGAGCCTGTTGAACTACAGAAGTCTGGTTCTTCGCCAAAAACGTTTGAATCAAGTGCCAGGAATGTGCAGGAGCATTGTCGTGATGGGTGCGCCAATTTCCTGTTGACCTATTCATGGCCAAATGTTAGGTTATAACGGAATGTGCAGAAAAAGTGCCGATGCCCACCTCTTCCGCAATTTCTCTGATAGTCACACGACGGTCTCGCATCACCACAGCGTTCACTTCGGCAACGACCTGGTCATTTCGGCATGTTGATGGCCGACCAGAGCGTGGCTCGCTCTCCACCGATGTGCGGCCGTCTTTAAACCGGTTGTACCACTTCTTAATGTGTGTGCTGCTCATAGCATCGTCACCGAAAGCCGTCTGAATCTTTCAAATGGTTTCCATTTGGCTGTCGCCCAGTTTCTGGCAAAATTTGATGCAGTAGCGCTGCTCCAGTCGGTCCGCCATTTTCCTTGCAATACAAAAACCGACGAGAGCATTGCGCACTACCTCACTCAAACGCTGCGTCCCAGCGACTGACGCTATCGGCAGGCCGGAAAAAAAATTCGCGCACGAAGGTTCAAGGCCGGCTAATGCAAGCGCGCTTGTTTCATATCCATCAGGTGTTCGCAAAAAAAAAAAAAAACGTCGGAGACTTTTCTAACAGACCTCGTATATAGTTGTTATGACATCTTTCTGTTTACTGCAATGTATACTGTTACACAAAGGACAAATCAACCAAACTGACACATGTGTGTCAGTTTCTTTTATTTGTCCTTTGTGTAACAGAACAGCGCAGTAAACAGAACGGAAGCGGAGACACGTCAGGGCTTCATCTGTTGTAAACAAACATGGCGGATAAACAAGCGGCGCACGCATCGCTACCACCGCGCAATGGAAGTGGCAGCAGCTACGGGACCGGAGCTTGGCCGAAACTCGGTCGCGTTCCAATGTTGAAGATGAGAGTGCTCCGGAGCGCCCTGAGCCGAAAAGCGGCGGTCTCAGACAACCATGCTAATGTCTTTAGAGCGCTCCGCTTCGACCAGACGAATGTAGCTTAGTACACAGATGCAATTACTGAACCACCACAAAGTGCAAAAGGTCAGCACGGCGGGCTAGGGAAGTTGTCGCTCAAAGTCGACGACGCGATGATCCCGGATACCGTGAACCTGAGCCAGAAGCTCAGTGCAAGGTCCGGGAAGGTGTCATGTAGTGGGAACTCCACGCAAAGGCGCCGAGCAAAAGACAGCAAGCAAGCACGGTTCGAGAAAGGGAGACACCAGCAAAACGATAACGTCGGTTGCAGCAGCGCAAGAACCGTGGGGCGTGTCGGTGTCCCTTCGCAGCCTATAATACTGCAGCCAAGTTTGAACTTGATTGACACTTTATTATTTTATTTTATTTCCTTCCGATATGTTCTTCCCCGTTTCTCCCTCCACAAGTGTGGGGTAGCCAACGGGGCACGTCTTTGGTTAACGTTTTTCCCTCTTTGTTTCTCTCTCTCTCTCGAGTTTGAAAACTTCTGAACAACCCCCTTTGGATTTGTGTGCAACGTGCATGCTGGCCCCTGGTGTATGTAATTCATAACGCCACTCATAATTATAAGCACATCAAAAAGTCGCAGTTTCGCCCGAAAGGCGAAGCATCAATTGCGATAACAAATTTACTAGTAGAGTATACGGAGTAAGGATAGTAGCTCTATGGGCTGCATAAACTTGGACAGATTCGATGACTAACTGAATTAAAAAAAAAAACATGGTGTCAGCGTGCTCAAGCAAACATAAATAGATCACACGCGATGACCGCAGACAAGCACTGTCAAAAGGCTGGCGTGAGCAAGCGCAGCGGGAGCATTGACCGAACATTCGTGTGGTCTATAGCTTCAACGGAAACTGAGCGGCGAAAGCACAGCGCATACAAAGCTCAGAGCCATATGTGCAGATCGCTTTCAAGATACGGTGTGCTCGACAGCTCTCAGCAGCGCAAAGTACAAGTACGCAGTTCCTGGCAGAGTAGAAGCCGCGCACCCTCCCTCCCGCGCTGCCTTCCCGCTTTCCTCCTTTCGCGTCGGAGATTGAGTCGCTAGTTCCCCTTGTGCCCGGTCGCAAGATACGCATTTAGTGCCGCAGCTAAACGTCGCCTCCCTCCCCTTCCTCCCTCCCTCCCTCCCATCCCATCCCCCCACAACCTTTCGCACGACCGGAGACATCGTATTTGCTCACCGCCATGCGTTCGCTCTCCGTGAAAGCACGCGTGCCTCGCGCGATTTCACTCCCACATACAGCATACGGCGCGCCGCGACGAGTTTATCACCGTTGGACTTTATACGGAAACTCACGGCGACGACGACGGCAACGGCAGGAATGCGCTTGTAGTGTCCATATAATTGCTATCGCAATAAAATCTGAACAGCTATCGCTATGCTTAATTTCGCGTGCCAGATCCAACCGTAATATGTTCGTG
The DNA here is from genome assembly GCF_013339745.2 of Dermacentor silvarum. Taxonomy (NCBI): domain Eukaryota; kingdom Metazoa; phylum Arthropoda; class Arachnida; order Ixodida; family Ixodidae; genus Dermacentor; species Dermacentor silvarum. The sequence continues at coordinate 185,548,449 of NC_051155.1, read as the reverse complement.
ATCCATGGCATACAATGTGATGTTCTAATTCTTCGTTTTGTTTGGTACAAAAACAAAACACAAGATCTTGGTAAGATGACTGGAAGAGCTCTTTCCCGATTGCGGTTTGCTCGCTTAGAAAATATAAAGGTAATCAAGAATGAGGCAAGCGGTTCAATTTTGAGAAGGTAATTAAACGGACTTGCAGCAAATATAAGTTCTTTGACCGTGAAATGCGAAACTATTGGATAGCTTTGAAAATTTGCATGCTTTGCAGGCTGCTGATTGCTCCAACGTGGGGATCTGCATGAAAGGAAATGAGAGCTGTGACCGCGTCGCCATACCAAGTTATTCGAGCCGTGAAATTTGTCTTTTTATCAATGAAATTAGCAGTGCATGATGAAGACGGGCACTGGAGGTAGGTAGCACGCCAAACTTGGTAAAAGAGACATCCGGAAGACTGACTGTTTTAAAATATCTTATGCCTGCAACAAAATTTAGTCCTCCTTGAGTCCATAACAGCGCCGATTCAGCATAAAGGCGAGGCAAACTCTCGTATGTTCCACCCCCCCCCCCCCCCCCCCGCCACACACACACGCGCAAAATGAAAAAAAAAAAATAAGAAAAAGAAACATCTTTAATTTGGCGTCAAACGCTCGCAATCGCTCCGAATGAAACTCGGGAGCTTAGGATCTACTGAGTTAGACGGTTGTTCGTGTCACGAACGCTTTGCATTGTCAGCAAAACACGACTAGCCCGAAATCCAGCACTTAATTACGGGCTGTATCGCGCTGGAGGCTTATTTCGGAACGCTCGGCGAATCGACGCCGATTACCCATCAAGCGCGGCTTTTCTGAAGTCTGTTTCTATTCATGCAATGTACATAAGCCGTCCAGAGCATATCAAGGACTGGCGCATCTTCCCCGTTGTACAATTTTCCTCGCGAAAAAAAAAAGGACAAACTGCAGGAAGCAGCGACGGATAATAAAGCGCTCTTAACGAGCCGTCTGAAGTCTGCCTCACGAACGCTGACTGGGCGAAACGAGCCCTCCTTGTAGAAGTTGGTTCCGCAACACGGCAGCGGCAGAGAACGGTAAATTATGGCGTAGCGGAATGGCAACGACGATGCCTGGCACGAGCAAACGAGTCGGCCTGTCCTGGGCTCTGCGCTGCTCCCATGTGACGTATAAATAATCATAACGCGAAAGATAAAAGTATATTGGGGGTTCTCCAGAGTCTTATCCTTCCCCCATTAAAACGTCGCTTGATGAGCGCTTTTGTTTTTTATAAAAGCGCGAGCAATGCGTACGGAGACTTTCGTTCCACTCCTCGTTTCATCATTCCCCTTTCGCTGTACTTAGCTGGGCCGATGTAATTACGCTGTAGTACTCTCCTAAGCTCGCGTTACTACTCTCTTCATTGGCTTTTTTGGGAGATGTTGCGGTACTCTTTTTCTAGTTTTTTTTTTTTTTTTTTTTCAATGAAGCTCTTCTCTGCCAGATAGTGAAATGGAAATGGTATTTTTCATGTCTGAGGTGGATTAAGCGTTGCTGCCTGGATATCTTACTGGCTGTTAAAAACTGAATGTTCGGATTGAGAAAAAAAACAAAACGCAATGCTGGGCAGACATTGCAATGTTTGCTTTTTCTTTTCCCGGCGGTTCACAAACATTAGTGAAGCGATAAACATTAATCCGTTCCAAAGCACTCTCCGGTATGCGCGCCATTTTATCGTTGCGTAAGGCGAAATCACTACGGAAGCACGTATGACGGCCAAAGCGCGCTGAAGTTTGACTTCCCTCGCACCGGAGAAGCATCGTTGCGTGGACTGTACTTGTGAAACCGCAGGCGAAAGTGACGTGCATCAAGCCGGCGTGTAGCGTGGTAAATACAACTCAGTAAAGCGACTTTCACTTGGAAAGCCAGGGATACTCCAGCTTTGTGTACGCTATGTCGTATAGAGGTCGCGGAAGCCTCTTTACGCTGACGGCGCAACTAAAATGTGATCTTCTGTAAGCAACCGCAGTTACGTAAGCTGATTATGATGACCAGGGTTAATTGCCATATCCTCTGTCGCAATTTAGATGTGTAAGAATAAAGGAAAAAAAAACGCAGCTCTACTTGTTTTGCAAAATGAAAACATCTTTGCAAAAGCAAAAAAAGAAAGCAACAGTAAGCATCAAAGGTTGAAATATTTTATCGCGTCAAAATCGGCGTGAAGCCTCAAAGTTCACGCTGATTTGGGTTCTACCAGTTAACTTTTTCTTGAATTCGGAGTGCGTAGTTGGCAACTTCTCAGGCGGATAATCGAAATTTATATCTTACTATCTGTACCACTGTAAAGTCAACCTATCAAATATTTTTACTTTATTTACGCATTGTGTTTGCACAGAGAGTAGAATAACTTGCGTCGCATCGTCATATTTTGTGCTAAAAGCAGTCCAATCGGCGAGCTCAGTTCCTGGCTTTAAATTTTATGTAACCAATGACCAGAAGACAAAGTTGAATCTCTGTTCTTTGTTAATAAATCACAATAAGCTCAATGTCCTTCCTTGCACCATGGGGAAGGCAACGCGAGAATATCAATACTCGCACAGAGTGTGGGCACTGCTACCGTTTGCTGCGACCTTCCAAGTTACGAAAGCAAGTTCTAAATTTTGCAGCTCACGTCCATATATTGAGCGAGATGTTGTAATGATGTCAATGGTTAGGGTTCCAGTGTGCGAGAGTCAGTGTGCGTTGAGTAGTTATACTTATTTTCCCTTAGACAATTGAACTGTAGAATAAAGATTGAAAACGATATTAGTCATGACCACAGAACGCACTAAACTCTTCCACGCACAAATATTTGACTAACTAAAGGCCACAAGACACTGATGATATAGTTTAGTACTGTGTCAGGAGTCAACCACCGCTTATATTGACTGGCTTTCATGCGTAAAATGTTGGCAAGGGCCCGGTGACATGATGCATACTTTGCATCCTACACTGTCTACGGCATAGCTGGCAACGAGATTTGTACGTTTCCAGCATGGCACATCAACCATTTCCTTGTCAAAACTAACAAACACAGACAAAATAGTGCGTAATTGTGTACTCAGAATTTTATTATGTTTGGCAGAACCATTATGACGACACAAAGATATGGAGATAGAGAGAACAAATTCATTCGCCAAAGGATGAACTGGCCATGGGACCCATGAAGTGGCAGGCTGGCGGAAACGCCCCGCGACGTACTGGGCGGGGCGTCAACATAAGCAGCCATATCGATTAATAAACGTCTGCCAAAAGCGCAGTTAATGAAGCTGCTGCTCAAAACATGTGCCGTACTTTGCCGCTTCGTTTCCTTACAGTTACTTGCCCGGAATCTATAGAGCTGCGGCAAGCATCAGAAAGCATTACTTACAGACTGTAATAATATTGGCATGGTATTCTCAAGTACGGCGGGGAAGAAGTTGGGGCACCTGTCCTGATATAAAACATGCTACGAAATAAGAATCAAAGCGTTTCATGTGTTCCCAAATTTAAACTACTAAGATTATACCTCAGCATAAGCCACTGATACTTTCCTTCGCGGTAAACATACCACGGAGAGCATAAAATAGCGGCAAAATGCAACAGTTGTACTAGGGTCTTTGAATAGTATTGAAGGACCCTGGTTGTACTGTTTGTAGCAGCTTTTGTTAATAGCGAAGCATCATATGTCTTAGCGCGCAGGCCCAGGCAGTTACGGTTTCGGGTATCCCTACGTATTTTATACTGTTGACATGATTATTTCAAGCACGCCTGTGACTTTCGCAGACATGAGATCTTGTTCGACAGCTTAGACGATGGGGCTCAGCTGAACAAGGCTCAGGACGAAGGATTGGCTGTTTTAATAAGGGCCTATTCACAAAAATTTTATTTGTCATTTGTTTGTTTATTTCGTTGTTGTCTGTTCACCTGTTTGTTGTTTGCCTGTAAAGTGTACATTGACTTTCCCAATATTGGCCTTTTCTCGCTCTGTTGTTGCTGTTCTCGTCGTTTTCGTCATCGTTGTTGTTCCTTTGGCGCTGCTCAATGCACCCAAGCGGTGATGAAAATGAATCTGCAGCTGTGCGCGCAATTTTGTACCGTTGCTTTAGGCATGTGTTCTTCAACTGGCCGCAGAATCTAGTGCGTGTCGAGAGCTTTTTTTTTTAAAAAATTTTTTTTTCGCTATTGTTGCCTGAGTAGTGCATCTGGGAATTCTGGGAGGGTTCGGATTAAAGAGACTCATCTTCCCATTTTTGGACATCTTCAATTTAAAAATAAAGTACATACAGAGCCGCAAGCTATAATTTTCACGTTTCGTTTGTGATGGACTGCACATGCATTGTCAAACTTTCTTTGGGCATTGTGAGAACAAAACTACAATAATCACGACGCCTGTTAGTTACTTTCTAGCGGTATACGAAGTTTTATCTAGGTGTGCGTGAAACTCAAACTCCCCGTTAATGTTTTTTTTTCTATTTTTTGTGTTTGATCAGATGCATCTCACTAGTTTACCACTTGCGCAGTTGTGCGCAAATAGCCTCCCGATCTATTTCTTTCTTTTTTTTCTTTTTTTTTTCACTTGGTAGGCCTTGTGACTTCCCGCTTGGCTGAAGATTGTCTTAAAGGGTGGCAATCCACGGCATTTTTCTAGGACGGCGTCAATTTCATGTATCAACTGTTGAAGTAGTGGCTTGCGTGTATTCAGAGCGACATTTAGCGCTAGCCCTCGAAGCACTGGTGGTTACATTGCCTTACTCTTAATTATTTTCTTTCAGATAGCGGTAAAATATCGGCATTCGTGCTCGCAAAGTTTTTTCGTATGCCAGCGAGGTTAGAAGAAAAACATTTAGGTCAGTCTTGATAGCCAGTGCATGAAGAGCGATGACTTCCAGCCAATGACGAATAGTTCATATAAATCAACAGCTTACTGATTTCGGCAGAAGATCTTGCCGCATTTGCTATGGGATGTTAATGTACTGAAAACAGACATGCATGCGGCAACCAGCATCAACTGTTTAATACTGTCGCTAATATTAACAACAACTGTTAACAACTGTTGACAATAACAATGACACTAATATTAACAACAACAATAATAACAATAACAACTTATAATGTAGTAATAATCATAATAAAGAACCACTACCATGGCAGTCTCTTAATTACTTTAATGTCCATCAACATTACTTATAAGCAATTTTTATCTCTCCTAGCGCCTTAGTCCATATAAGAATGAAATGGAGTAGCAGAAAGAACATGGTTTCAACTTCTCCACCTGATCCGCCAGCTAAATCTAATCTAATCTACAGTACCTCACCATTCAACGTTAGTGTGTCCTACCATGAACTATCCAACTCGTTCCTACTTATATTTAATCATTGCACTTGACCACCGTTAGCTGAGTTAAAGCGGCAGTACTGACTACAAACGTCCACGAACAATGGCACATCACACTGCGCGATTCCTTCACGTCGGAGCTTTCATACCTGCGCATGGTACCGCAATTATTCCGTCTCTTAATGACCACGGGGGCAACCTAACCGCACTGCCCGCCGTGATAGCAACAAAATGATTGTGTGGCAGAGGAAAAGAAGTGTCTTTGACCGGAAGGGTTACAAAGGCTGACCACAAAGGGGGCCTATGCACATACCCGGAACATTTCCGCGGATAAGCTGGAAAAAGTTGTCGCAGTTTCACCCGAAAGGCGAAGCATCAATTGCGATAGCAACTTAGTAGAGAGCTATACGGAGTAAGGATAGTAGTTTTATCCGCTGTACAAACTTGGACATGCAGCAGCACCGGCAACACACAGCACTGTTGTCGACGCCGTCGGCGTTTTGCCCGCGTTCGCACAAAACGCGTGCGGCGTTGGTGACTGTTGCCGGAGCCTCTGATATAAATAGGCACTTGGTGCCGCAGCTAAACGTCGCCTCCCTTCCCTGCCCCCCCCCCCCCCCCCACGGCCTTTCGTGCCTCATAAGAAGGCGCGTTTGCTCTACATATATGGTGATTGTAAAGGAGGAAAGAGACGCCTACTTCTGCAGCCCTTAATGGAGCACGGCACAGAACGCGCGTTTGTTCTCCGCCGTGCGTTCACTCCCCGTGAAAGCGCGCGTCCCTCGCACCCTTTCACTCGCACATACAGCGTTCGGCGGCGCGCGGCGACCGATTTCATCTCCATTGACGTCATACGGAACCTCACGGCGACGGCGACGGCGACGGCGACGGCAACGGCGACGGCGACGCCGACGGCAGAAATCTGCTTTGGAGTGTCCATATAATTGCTATCGCAATAAAAAGAGAACGGTCGGCGGCATCTGTCCCTATGCCGTCACACAAAGACGCCTAATATAGAACTCTCTAGACCGCCTCGCTCCATCCGCTCTCCTGGCTTGCGAACAAGCAAAACGAAGACGACCACATTGAACGAGGGAAGAATGCAACGAGCGCTTCTATTGTGTAAGATGCCGGTACGTAATCCACCCATGCGCTCTCTTCCCAACCGCATCTGATGCTCTTCACCCCCCTCCCTTCATTCGAGACAGCTGAACCGCTTCCCCACCAAACGTTCGCTCCTTCCTCTGGCAGGGCCTCGCACGGCACGTCTCACATACTTGACCTGCCCCAGAGCATCACTTAAGCACTTCACCCACTCGTCGTGATGGCTTATAGGAAGATTAAGTGCCTTCAGCCTTCGGAATCCGGACATGGAGTGTGGTAGTGAAACTCACTCACTCACTCACTCACTCACTCACTCACTCACTCACTCACTCACTCACTCACTCACTCACTCACTCACTCACTCACTCACTCACTCACTCACTCACTCACTCACTCACTCACTCACTCACTCACTCACTCACTCACTCACTCACTCACTCACTCACTCACTCACTCACACATGCTACCTCTACTTCATCGTTTTCTCCTTTCTACCTTCCTTATATAAGCCACTGGATATCTGCTCTTGCATTGCACTTTGCCTGCTGCCATTTTTCTGAATGTTAGATGGGCAAACGGCACACCTTTTTAGGGCCTCATTTGTTAGGGCCTCATGATGCTTGACATTCAAGACAACTATCCCCTGTTTTTGATGAGATTTTCTTGCTAGCCAATGAGTGTTCCCTGAAACGGACATCTAGAGAGTTATCAAAGATGCAGTAGTGCAGTGTGTACCACAAGTCAGTGCCCTGAGCTTCGAATTACCTAGAACAGTGATGACACAGATGTAGCTTCGTCAGCCCTTGAGTTCCGCCTGCCTGTTGAATTATGCGGATGGCACCTATATTGGACATCAGCTATATCATTCATGTTATTCAGGAAATTTTGAAAGCGGGGTCAACAGAGTGGGGTGTGACTATTAAGGCTGCAAAGTCACCCATTTAGCCAATCACAATTTTTTTGCTGGACAATTTCAAGCTACATCCATATTGACTGTAGTTATTTCTACTTATCAAAGAACCATCACTTTCTTGGAATTGTTCCTAATTGTCGCCTAGTGTGGAGTGTTTAGGGTGGTACATATTGCCACGTTATCGTTACGGCGAAGACAATGACAGCGCCAAAAGCATCAGTTAAGAGGGTAATCCCTTATTGGGCGAACTTGGTGCCCCGGGAAACAAGTAACACTCAAAGCACAACCATAGCAGTGAGCGCAATCGTCGATCATCGAAATCTGATCTACGGGTCACGTGCGTCGGCTGATCGTACAGTCCAGCGTAGTCGCTGGTGCTCGCATACGCTCCTCAATGTTGACCACCATTCGCGTCGTGCACGCCAATCTGATTATACAAGATTCTTTCGCTATAAAATTGGCGACAACATTCGAGAAAGTTCCGATTCATGAAGGCACGTCTTGAGCCGTATGATAACGTTGTAACAGTAGTTAGCCGGTGAAAAATGGTCACTGGAAAAAGATCAATAATGTACGCGTGTCAATATCCTCCTTTACCCTGACAGAGGCACCTGAGGAACGGTGCAGAAGGGGCGGATTCAAGGGAGAACATATTGAACTTACTCAGCGCAACGACTTTTCCAACACTTTTGTCAACAACAAAAAGTTTAACTCAACATTTTCCCCATATCTACACAATACAAGTTTCCCGCGCTTTCAGAAGTATTGTCACTGAAATGGTTGTCACATGCCCATTCAAAGTTGGCTGAGTGCTTAAGAGAATGTTTCGCTTTATCAACATGCTGATAAAATAGGTAACCCGTATATGACTGAGTCTACAACTTAAGTTGAGCCTATATATTGATGCAACGAAGAAAAAAGTGCGAAGTTGCTCCCTTTGTTGCCTTAAAAACTTGCAATGTGCCTATTATACATAAACCACGCCAGGATGACACATGTACACAATGACTTCTTGCATGCTAAGATAGATTCTGCATATGGCTTGGTCGTTCGCAGATTAGAAGCACGCCAAAAGTTTGGGCTTTCTCGCGAAACATTGCCTATGGCTGCAGAACTGCATGCAACATTACCTAGATGCGATGAGGTGTGCTGCAATATAGACACTTTTCACAGCAATCCCGTGGGCGCCGTCATGCTTGATTACGTGGTGATGCGCCTATTGTTTACCAAAGCTTCTACCGTGTTTACAGTGGATGTTTTAGACACTCAGGTACGGATCAGCAAACCTCTGTTTCGGCAAATATCTTGGACGGGGACTGGGTGGACGAAACGAAGCTTTCGCCACAACTTCAAAGGACATGTAGGCACTTCTGGAGCGCAATGCGCCTTGTTTAAACGGTGCGAGCAGCGTATACGGTGTTTGTACTAGAATCGGGGATAGAGATGTGTTCCAAGCTGACCAGACTCTCCGCTTTCGAATTAAATTATTTTACTTTGAATATTTTGAATTCCGCCTTTTGCTCTTCGTTCTTTCAATCATTTTGAAGCAGTCGCGCTTGTCATGTTTCTGACTCAGTAACGTTCCTATAGGTCTGGCCACTGTTTGTTGATTTTCTGCCTAATCACTCGCGTGTGTGATCTGTTACAGTAAATTTGTTCTTTACGCACACAATGTTTGGAGCGTATAGATGTTCTGTACTCTGTAATAGTTTGCACTAAAGACTTAATATCGCTAGTCCCTCGCTTGCTTAGTGGATCGTCAAGAAAATTCAGCTTCGAACGTTCGAGTGTTGTCAGTATAGTTCGTCACCCATGATTCGGCGCATTGATTGAAGGTGCAACTATTCTCTTATTAAAGCAAAGCTGTATATTGCTAGGCGAAATCGCCTGTGTACAGAAAACTATCATCGTCAGCACTGGCACGAGCGTCGTCGTCTTCTTTCGCAGCTGGCTCATTGGCGCCCCCTCGGGTTGCGCTCGTGCTCGGCACGCGCTCGTGCCACTGCTCTCGCGATCGTCGTCGTCGTCGTCTTCCACAGCTGGCTGCGTTGGCGCTCATCATTCCAGCATATAATTTCACTTCTCTTCTGGCGTCTTAATGGGGAGGCCGCGCTTACGGGGGTATGAGCCATTGCTTAAGAGGGTATGAGGCATTCATTGCCTTACGTAACGGACACATTTAATATTGAAGCAATTCAATTTCGAAGATTCGCAAGCGCAAATGGCGGGCGAATGCTGCTAACCACGCCGACGAGCAAACTTGAGACACCGAACGCAAGCGACAACGGCGGACGGCGGGCATACCGTCAATGACGTCGTTCTCTCCGTCGCAGCCGAATGTGTGTGTAACCTCATAATAGAGAAATACTTTAACGAACCTTTAGAAATTACCCCGTGATAAACACCGGGCCACACGTTTCAGCTTCTCTGGTTAACCATCTTCACGTAGTGGAAGAATCGACCAATTTTTCTTGATACCTGGGCGATAGAGTGGGCGTAAGTTTGAGTGTGGACTGGGGTGGATCGTAGATTTTACTCCAATAATTACTAGAAAGAACCCTATACTTCTATCGTTAAGGCACCATGGAAACGATGGTTAGTACATGGATTTGTCTGATCTTCGTGCTTGTGTCGTTCTTACGGCTTTGTTTATTACACTTTATTTGCCTTCATTGGGCTAAATTTTAAAGCAAGCGATACCTTTCTAAATTCAGGAGACACTGCAATCAGGCATAATCGCTACTAATGACAGCGGTTCCACTTGCCCATGCGTCCATGGCGCAAAGATTTCAATATCGGGCTTCTGTGCTAGAGGTCATGTGTTCGAATCCTGCCGTCGGACAATTTCATTATTGTCTCTTTAATTATTTATAACGCAGTACCTTGTTTCGAAGTATGAGTTTGCAAAGTTACGAAGTCGTTTAAAGCCAGAAGGACGAAGTTCAGACAAATTCATGGACTAACTATCATTCCCATGCTGGCAAGACCACCCTTTATTGCAGCTCCCGTAGACACACTGTAGTGCCTGAGTTCTCCTCTAGCAATTATATATGAAACTCTGTGGGGCGAGGTGTGTAGCTAAAGCGCTAAGAACTTACTATGCTGGGAAGCCGCGCTGCTCCCTTTGTCCCTGTGTAACGATTGGTGCTCCCTCTTGCGGACGTTCCGTGGCCGCCGTCCTTTCTTTGGAGGTCAGCGATACAACGCTGGCGGATGAGTGAATTTTTTAACGGCGAAGCTGTTTAAGGTCGAGGTTGATCGCTACGGAGCGATGATGTTCGCAGTGTCGAGCGAAGTGGAAAGAGTGTGAAATGGGGAGAGGAGGTGCAGAGAGAGAAAGAAAGAGAGACACACAGAGAGCTACAGAAATAAATAAATAAATAAATAAAATAAAATAAATAAATGAAGCGAACTTTCTTGGCGAGGCGGGATTCGAAACCGGGTACCCACAGTCCGAAGGCGAGCGTCATAACCACTAGGCTATACACCGACGCTTGCAGAACAAGCCTTTATGGGAACCATATGATTGCGTTGTACCTACGATTGTAAAACTTGCTATGGGCGAGAGAAACATAAAATGAAAGCGAGAGAGAGAGAGAGAGAGAGAGACGCACACACAGAGATAAAAACAAAAAGTGAAAGAGAAACAGATAGAGAGAAAGAGAGAGAGGCGTGATTTGAACCCGGGTACTCATGGTCCGAAGGCGAGCGTCATACCCACTATGCTATACACTCACGCTTGCAGAGCTCCTCTGTTTCATCAGATTTCACAAGCGTGGAACTGACTAAATTTTTTTATCCTCGAGGAAAGCCGTGCATCACGAAGGACCAGCAACAGAGGCAGTCCTTGTGTAGCAGAGGTTCGTGAACTTCATCAAACAAATTAATTCCATTCCTTAATATAGCAGTCACAATTTCTGCAGCCAACTGCTGCACACGTCTTCCCTCTACCGCTCCACATTTTGCAGCATGAACGAAACACAGTGCATAAGCGATCACCCAGTTGCATTTCCGACTACGTTAATGAATGCGTTAATGCCTGTGCATGACGTTCCTTCTTTCTTTTTTTTTCCCGGAAAGGTAAAAGTAGTAGACAGAATAGACAGAAGAATGTAGCATCCAACCTCTTCATCTACCAGATAACGGATTTAACAACTCCAGTCGAGCTATTGTGCCGACTTTACCTCCGCCAAACCTACTGACCATGCACACCCTACCAACTTTCTCTTCATTAGTTCCCTTCTTTCTTTCTATTTATTCCGTTTTACGTTTGTTGCGAAGTTCTAGCATACGCCATAATTTCCTACGAGCCTTACCTATCAATCTCGTTTCCTTTTATTGCGATAGCAATTATATGGACACTTCAACCGGATTTCTGCCGTCGGCGTCGCCGTCGCCGTGAGGTTCCGTATAGATTCCAAGGGCGATAAAATCGTCGCCGCGTGCCGCATACGCGAGCGAAAGCGCACGGGGGACGCGCGCTGTTACGGAGGGCGAACTCCCCCTAGCGCTAGCACGGAGAGCGAACGCTCGGCAGAAAGCAAACGCGACCGTCGCGTGGGGGAATGGGAGGGTGGGAGGCGGGACGGCGCTGTGCTCCGGCACCAAAGGCGCATCTTGCCACTCAATCTCCCACGCGAAAGCAACAAAGCGGGAAGAGGGGGGGGGGGGAGGGGGGGCGCAGCTTCTCCTCTGCCAACAACTTCTCCTTCGCAGTTTGCCCGGTGGTGCCCGTCGCCCGCACCGTCTCTTATCTCCACACGGCTCTGACCTTTGTATGCGCTGTGCATTCGCCGCTCAGTTTCCGTTGAAGCGATAGACCGCGCGAACCTGCGCTTGCTGCCAGCGTTTTGACAGTCGTTGGCTGCGGTCATTCAGTGTGATCTTTTCATGTTTGCTTGTGCGCGCTGACACCACGATTGTTAATTCAGTTAGTGAGCCAATGTGTCTAAGTTTATGCAGCCGATAAAACTACTATCCCTACTCCGAATAGCTCTCTACTAATTTGCTATCGCAATCGATGCTTCGCCTTTCGGGCAAAACTGCGACATTTTTTACAGCGAAGCTGTTTAAGCCAGCCGTAATTTGTGATGCGGTTCAAGAAAGTGCCGCGCCGTAGCCATGGCAACCCGGAGGAGGAGGAGGAGACCGCGTGCGCATGCACGCAGCGAGAATCGGGAAGGCAGGGGACCCCCGCCTTCTCTTCTCTCAGCGGGGCGCTGAGCCAGGAGAAAAGCTTGCACAAGGCTGCGAAAAGCTCAAGACACAGTGAAGCTAGCCGATTGATATCGAGCGGCTAGCCTCCAACGTTCGGCGTCGGCAAGCAGCAGCGTTCTTGGCACTGTGCCAGCCTTGGTTAGCCTACCTGCGTTTGTGGCATGCCATGGAGCGCTGTCGCTCGTAGGCGCCGACGCGTCCAGCGCTAGTCACGCGAAATGTCACAAAAAGGAAAGGTACCTCCGAAAATGATCGCTCGACAATACATTCCTACATGCGTAGCTAAGTTAAACCAACTTAAGACCTAGCAGCAACCAAGTTAATACCTAGCAGTAGCAGCCAGTAAATTTCGCTGTGCCTAAGCTTTGCGCGACCGAGTGCAAACTTGCCCGTTTTTTTTTTCCTTTCTACGCTTTCAAGTACACTTCCAGGTTGCTGTTCTCCTCATTTTTTTTTTCGCCATTCTATCCACTCATGCGTACAGCAAACGCCGTGGCGGCCACATATTCTCTCACCCGCGAAAATGCTCCATCTCCTGGCAACACACTCGCCACATGGGGGGCAGGGCGAGCCCTAGAAAAGCACGGCATCCGCGTGTTTATAACCTGTCAAGGCGACGCCGACCGACCGGACGGCCGGCCTGCCCCAGAGCCCGTCCTCCTAACCTCGTATGGGTCCTCCATTCTCGTCCCTCCTTCCGTCGCTGCAGCGGCCACGACGGGTCCCACGCGATTGCCCATTAAGCTATACAGTACATGTCACCGCAGTTATCGATCATCGTAAGGGGCTGCTCTCCAAAGTACCAACGAAATCCAAAGAGAAAGAGGTGATGAAACAAAAGAAAGAAAGAGAGAAAAAAAATCCCAGAACCATCTCGCTTGCATGGCGGCTTGCATTCGAAGCCGTCGTCACGACTTCCAAACAGAATTTTGTCGCTCTTCTCTCGAGCACAGTGGCGTTGCTCTCGGCGCCAGGCGGCTATTCACGTCAACTTGGCCGCCGCCGCCGCGGCTCCCCGTAAGGAAACAAACAAACAAAAACAAAAAGACACGCGAAGGGGGAGAGGGGTATGATTCGGCGTTGCTCAAGAGCTCCGTTTTCTCGGCAAGATGGATTTATATCGCCGCTTCGGTCGTTTCGTCGTGTGCGTTTGTTTGTGCGTGCTGTCCTCTAAGAATGGCGCGTCCTTTTTGCATGAAAGATTGCCTCCCTGCTGGCGGTGAAGCGCTACTTGTTGGCATTATGGTTCCTCATTTTTTTGTCGTGCTGCTGCTATGCGTTCGAGAGTGCATGGCCATTGCTTGAAATTGATCTTTATAAGGAAGCATTTTCTTGGAATCTGGGGAAAGTGATTTAAGAAAGCGACTTGCGAAGAAATTTTGGCTTAAGAACAATTTCACGAAGCAGAAAGTACGCATTGACAAAGATAAATGTTTTTATTTGTTAGTTGTGTAAGCTGGGCAATGTGCCACTGACGTTGCCACCTATCTCAAAACTTTCCCCAAGAAAAACGACAAAATGAATAAATAATGTGGTACTGAAATAACAAAGCACTATCTAAACAACTCCGTGGAGGATTTGCAAGTGTACAATAAGAACAAAAGCATCAATAAGTGATAGGAACAAAGACATCAGAGAGAAAAAGCACAGAAAAAACACTATTCATAAATAATCGGTCCGGTAGAGCTCAATTCCAGAGCTAATCTCTCTGTGTCGGACAACGACCATATCTAAAGCATTTTCTGCCCAGAAAAAGGACGTCAATCTGAAGCACTTAGGCGACCACGAAGGATTTATCACCGCCTGTAATGCTCTGGACACTCAATGTTGCTGGCTTAATGTGCTGTCACGGAAGATTTGCAGGAAGGCAAGACTGGATAACTGAAAACGACGGACACTTTATTCTTGTCAACGCACCCTGATAGCCTTTCTGAGGTATGCTGCACCGTTATAGCTCCATGACTTTTAGTGAGGCGTGCGCTGACGTTGATGAGCGAAATTTCTCTGCTCCCGCTGGGCTGGGAAGCTTAGAGATTCAGCTGATGTTTAAAGGGGCACTGAAACATTTTTTCGAACTAACGTTAGGAAAGTGTTAGAAAGATGGCCTCACTATTAAAGGCCGTCGCATCAAGAATGTCCTGCCCTAAAAATTTGACGAATCCTTCTCAGAGGTAGTTATCGCACCGATGCGCGACTTACTCTATCATTTCGCCTGCATTTGCGCGCAGGAAGCTCCACAAGTGAGATGGCAAGAGGGCAACACCCCAACCAAAAGTTGCGCATTTTCGTTCCTTTTTTTGGGGGCGAAGCACCTTAGGGCCGAGCCGCGTCCCTCGTCGTCCGATGTCCGTCCGTAGCTCTGGTTCGCATAGAGCCCTCTAGGGGCGCTGCGGTGCACAAGGGCTATATGAGCGCTGTATATACTGTACACATGTACAGCATATATATATATATATATATATATATATATATATATATATATATACGTGGGGGGGGGGGTTCACGGTTACCCGAATGATGCCCCGGTGCTTCGCCCACTCATCATCATTCACTTCGTGGATATGCGGTGCCTGTTTTTTCTTTGTGACGCTACTTCTGGTTCAGGCGTGCGAAGCGCTGTCTCGATGCGAGATGGTCGCTCGGGCGCCTGGAGCTACGTCTCTTATAGTGAGACCAATCAGCAATTAGTAATAGTTATTTAAGAAACTGTTTAATTAGTACGTTTATGGCCGCAATGTTGTTGCAAAGTTTGTGGAGCACATTTGAAAACATCACTTTCAGTTGTTTGCGGCGTATTACCGTTTGTGTAGCTCTATTTTCGGTGATAAAAGGATGCCTGCGAAGCCATTAAAATGCCGCTACGCACCGTCGGTTGCACGCCACAGGGATATTGTTTTGGGCACTAAAAAAAAAACAAAAAAAAGAAGAGAAAGAACGAGAGCTGAGCAAATGGTAATGCGTTTCAAACAATTGAAATTAACGTTTTGAAAAGAGCTCTGCAAACCGCGTGCACTAACGTTGGGGCCATAGACTTAATATTTCGGAATTTTAATGTTTAATGAGGACGAACTACTGTATTAATAAAAACACACAAAATATCGGACGTTTCTACAGGAGTCTGGTAACAACATACAGTTAGTTTCGTTCACCCAGATGGCTTCGCTTTTTAGTTGAAACATGGTCTCTGTTAGCTGCGACATCGCTCAAGGTACTGCTCGTGTGATTTATAGTTCCCCGACATGTTTGCATTCATTAGGTGTTACTAAGAGAGTGCTCCCCAGCGGTCAGTCGGTGCACACCGAAGTCTTTCATGCTGGCCGCTAATTGGTAGTTTTCACCAGCATAAATAAATCTGAGAGTGCTGGGTGTGCGATAAGCGCCTACATCAACGAAGCTTTGTCCCGGGCTGCCATGTAGAAAAGAGGGGAAGCGCCCTTCGATCACATTTCGTTTTACGGCACGTTCTGAGCTTGATTAATAGTGAACGTGGTGTTAATGCTAATACACTTGTTTCTGTGCGAACGGTGAGTGAACTTCGATCGGCGCGCTGCGAGTGTAAGGATGAACAGTGAAGTCACGGCCATCGTGCCCAGAGGGCTGCCGGCTCGGCGAGCGGTGTTATCCGTGAAAATGGATTTCCGACAAGTATAACAACGCTGTTCTCCTCAACTTATGTAAATGCTATGCTAACGAGTAGAATTACCTTTCTGGGCTATATATTCTCTGTTTGTAGAATTGCCATTGCATATCGATGAACATAGTATCTTCCAGCAGCTCCACTGGAGCCCGTTGTACAGTGGTGGGAGATGATAGCGTTTTCGGTCATTTTTCTTTCGACACCACATCGTAGTGCACATGCGTAGACGCAGCTATTCTCCGTTATTACGCTTCTAGTTTGATCCTCGTTCGAATCCTTTCTTTAAGCTTTATTTTTGATTATGAAAATGAACCAAAACGACGAGACCATTGGTACAAGCGCCTGCGGGAAATAGACTGTGGCAGTGCTTTTCGCCTCCGGGCTAAAATCAAGCGATGCCACGCAAACATGGTTCACCGGATTCGCCTGGGCGTCGCCTTCACTCGACGCTATGCACATCTTATTGGCCATACGGACAGTCCGAACTGTGAACGCTGCCAAGTATCCGAGACTCCAACATCTGTTTTGCCCTCACAGATGCCCTCTCTATGAATCACAGCGGAAGACGCTGGCTTCGACGCTATCAGGCATTGGCAGGCGAACATTTTGAGAAATTAATATTTTGTCCGCAATGTGTGACCGTACAGTAGCATCAACAGCTACCAGGGCTGCTCTGGAATACTTGAAGATCAACGGACTAGACGCAAGACTTTAAGGAAACCACTGTGTTAGTGTACACATGCATCCCTTCTTCCTGTCCACATCATCATCTTTCATCACTCTTTCTTGCGCCCTTTCCTCTTTTCCCCTGTGCTTCTAGAATAGCAGGCCAGAGCATGCTAGCCCAGGCCGACCTCTCTGCCTTTCTAATAAATTATCTCACACGACACGTGGCGAGACGTTGCAATATCGACACCGCTCTAGTGCATTTGGCGAGAATAATTTACTGGCAAGAAGGGGGAGGAGTGTTGATTGCTGTATGCAGACCTAAAGTTGCAAAAGTTGCCGGCAATTTCTCCACGCGAACGCATCTTATCAAGAGCGATAGAGTCTGAAGCCAGTCACATTAAAACTCTAAAAAAATATATATAAAAATTGGAGAACGCTTAAGCTTGCCGTTTAAGAGTGGAACGCGATAGGATTGAAAGATCCCTGACTGCTTCTCACTCTTCCCAGCAACTGCAGCTTAAGTAACCGTAATGTTTTCCTAGAAACGCTGGCGGCGAATGCTATGCATGAAGGCGAGCTTCCTGTTTCTTTTTTTAATGGTGTTGCAAGGAACCGAGTCGGCTGCGCCGCTCCTACTAAGACAGACCTCAAGCGGCAGCTGCAAAGCGCTATCCCGTTCATAGGGGTTTATGTTTGAGTTTCCGTGCAAAAGAATTACACTTACTCATATGTTCAAATTACAATCCAACGCTATCATGTCTGTACGTTGTGTGTAAGTCGTAATTTACGAATTTTCTGACGCATTTTACTTCGAGATATTCAATTAGTTCAGTAACGCCTCTGCACCACGCGGAGGGCCTGCCTTGATCGGGATGCGATGGTTCGACATGATTTTCTTGGCCGGAGACGCCGCCGCCGCCGCTGACACCGCATTTTCTGCGACACGGGGCCCTTAACGCTATCGCGTCAACAACCGATCAGGCTGCTCACCATTCATTTCGAGTCAACCCACGTGGATCAGCAGTAGCACTCCAACTATTAATAATAATAAAAAATAAAGAATTTCAGGAGAAGTCGAAGCACCTTTCTCATAAATGTACCATGTCCTCGCAGGAACAAAATGTCAATTGCGCTTGTTGGAAGGACCATCTTGTGCTTCAGTACAAATTCCGGACACTGGAACGAAAATCAGAAGAAAAATTTAACTCTTGTAAACCTAGTTATCACCAGAGAATGGTCTGCTTAGCTTGGTTTTGCAAATACTATGCACACAGTGTGTCATTAATGCACGCTTCCGCGATTGGCAAGCTTCTCTATAACGTGCTAATCTGGCCTCCCTTTGCTCCGGTGTTTCAGGAGCCAACTTTTCTTGAGATTTCGCATCCTGCCGTCTAGCTATATTTACTGGATAATTGGATTCAGCCTGTCGCTTGCGCTTCAGCGCAAGCACAGACGGCCCAGCCGGTGCGCCATCGATGGCGAGATTGAGCGACTAATTGCGCCGGAGAAGCAGCCGTTAAACCCTTGACTAGTCACGTGGTACCGCAGCGGCGAGGCTCCGAGCGAGCGCAGCTGCGACGCCTCTCCGCAGCGGATCACGTGGCATGACATCACACCTGCCACACTTGCGCTCCGGCAGCTCGCACTCCGGTATCTCAAGGTCATTGCGACGCGATGAATGGCCTTGCGAGACATGGCTTAGTAGAGCTTAAAAATGGCGAGTGGTTGACATCGAATAAAGACAACGTCTTCTCAGGCGCATTAGTGTACCATGTGTGTGTTGTTTACACCGCACTACTGTCGCGATCGATCCCCGCTTTTAGTGTAATCAAGGAACCCCTACGGGTCCCGAAACATCTGTGTTATTTTCACCTTGACTTGGTCAGTGACCGCAATTTCTTCATTATCTCCGTCCGTGATCACACTATATTTTTCCATGAGTTTCACACTTCCAGTTTCGATTTATAACCGCGCGCAGTTTGACAAGCCCGTCTAAGTTTCATTTGTGTGTGTTTTTTTAATTGCGCATTTTTACTGCTCTGTACATAGCTCTGCGCTAACTTGGTGCATCTTTTTTTTTTTTTTGGGGGGGGGGGAGGGGGGGGGGGGCTCCAAGCTTAACACTACGTCTTAATTGTCTTCCCAAGTGCACTAGAAGGCTTCAAATCGTTTAATTTGACAGTACGAAAGTGGCCGGATACCCAGGTCTTATGAACCCAAATTGATCTGAAGTCTCCAAAGACCCTGTCTTGATGTTGTTTGATGTCTCCAAGGGCTTGACAGCGCACACGTGACGATGACATGCTTAGGTCCTACGAGCTCGACTGTAATCTGGGACAGCGTCGTTGACATTTCAGTAAGAAACCCACAGGCATTTCATAATGAAGCGCCAAAATTTTGCACATGCGAATAAATCTACAAGTCATATCAAAACCGTATATTTTCTTATGCATACCGAGTTTTATTTTA
The DNA here is from genome assembly GCF_013339745.2 of Dermacentor silvarum. Lineage (NCBI taxonomy): Eukaryota > Metazoa > Arthropoda > Arachnida > Ixodida > Ixodidae > Dermacentor > Dermacentor silvarum. Next base: position 185,529,110 of record NC_051155.1, on the reverse strand, counting down.
TTTATTTTTATTAATACAGGAGATCTTGTTTTAGAACTACTACAACCCGCGAGCGAGACCCGTTGCGAAACTCAACATGTCCGATTATACAGGGTGATTTTGTTTTTAGACTGTCCATAATTTTTAAATATTGCCTATGGATGGTAGATCAGTTCTTGTACTAGACCTGGATTACTCGAAAAGGCGGACATACTAGCTGGTGAAATCAAAATGCACAACCGACTAATTAACAAAACGTCACTTGGAGCGAATTCTTAGGATTACATCAGTTACGAGATATTCATTTAAAAAGTGTGCGATGACATACATTGGGCGTCCCAGTTATTCTTCTTTTTTGAGCTTTAATGCATAAAGCTGCGTTTTGTGTAAAACGTAAGTGGAACAACGGTGAAATTTTACCACAATTTCTAGGCCGCATTATCTCAAACCTGGTGTCATCCTGAGAATTAGTTGCATACACCTTGCGAACTCACCGGCCACAATTCCTAAAATGCATCTTGCGCCGCAAAGTAATTAGTTGAAAATTGGACCAGAGAAATTTTGCTATTTAGTCGAGTATGCATTCCTATTTTTCGTGCATGTCACGTCCACCTATTCGAGTAATCCACTCAAGGACTAGACTTGTGCAAGCTGCCCTAACCATTTTTCAAAATCCTGTATGCTCTAAAGAAAAAGAAATAAAAACACGCCAATGTTGCAATCATTTGTCAGCGCGCTACTGCACGAACAAATTCGAGAAGGCCGACGAAGTTGGTTCTAGTGAAATCTAGCCTGAGATGCTGATGGAGAGAGCCGCATTAACTTCGACAACACTGCAGTTCACTAACAAGAGTCACAATTTCAGCCCATTGGCACTTTTATACCAATCACCGCCGCCGCCTTGTCGCTGGGAGGCCCGAAATCGAACGGGCGAACAGAAGCTCAGCGGAGCTCGTGAATCGCTACCACTCTCAATGTGACCTACCCTTATCGCGAAGACCGATGCGCGGCGCAGCACAAGGTACTGAAGAAACTGAAATTACACAAAGCAGTCCAAGACCGCGCACGACTCCGAAGCACAGCAAATGCGAAAGTTGTTATTTGTGGTCACTGCACGTGTTTTTTTTTTCGCGCCTTCTTCTATTTCAAAAAATGATGAGACCAGCCAGCGCCAGCACACCAACATCCCAAAGCGTTATCGTTTCTCCACAACATCGCTCCACGTCTTTTCTTTTCTTTCTTTCTTTTTTTTCTCTTTTTTTTTTCACCGCCGCCACACCAATAAAGGTTATGTGATAAACTTGACTAGCTGCAGACGCAAGCCACGCAATAGCAATTACAGCGCTGTGCAACAGCGGCGGACGACGACGTTAGCCACTTCTGAACGAGAGGCATTGTTGTTTTCAAGAAACAGGAAATAAGCTTTCTTCTAGATCCCGAAAAGGCGATCTGAAGGAGAGAGAAAAGCCTAAATTTGCCGTCCATACCAACTGGTTTGATACTGAACAGCGCTGCAGCATTAGCCACTAGCAGGTGCTTTCCTTTTTGGGGTTTGAGCACCATGCTTTACTTTCAGAAGCGCTACCTCCTATGGGGGGAAAAAAAAAAAAGGCGAACGTCACTTTCGGCAGGGTGCTGCGTTGTGTGCTTAAATGAAAGATACTTTGCTTATTTACACCTACACTTGTTCGTTGAATGCATCGCCATGCATCATAGAAATTAAGCCGTGTGAAATAGAAACTTTCTTTTGACACAAGACGAGACCCTAAAGAAAAATTTATTGCGCTTAGCTATTTTGGCATGCGCATACGTCTTTATTGTCAAACAGCCGTTCACCGATGGGCGATGGTATGGTATGCGACAAGAGGAGATTCAACCGGTAGACGGCGCTCGATGCCGGAAATTACCCAAATCATCTGTTCGTGACGTCGGCGGCTTTGCCAGCCATTGGTGAGAGTTATAGTCAATTGCGAGCTGGTAGTTACGGGCGTGAATCTCCCGCAAAATTTTTCCTTGACTTCTCACGGTCACACCGCGCTCAAAAAAAAAAAAAAAAGAATGTTCCTTAACATTCCCCTTGCACGAAGTGTCCCAGGCTAAATACACACTTTCTCGACAATTACTTTAGAGGGAAAGGAAGAATTTTATTTTTGAACAACTCTTAGTCAGAGTCGTTGGTGTCAGAGTCTCACTGAACTCTTGAGGTGGTGCTGGGTTCGTTTGTATGGAGATGTGTTATATATAGGTCACCAGCAGTGACAACAGCGTAGGGAGTAGGGAGAGATATAGCGAGTGTGGGCGAGTAGTTGCGCTCTTGTATTTTCTTTCCTTGTTTCGTCGTTTAACGCTCCTCCCAATAAGCTTCAAAATGTACCAACAAGCTCAATTCTCAATCTTTCTGCGATTAATTTAACTTGCGGCAAAGCTACCCATCTCTCCCAGGTATGGGAAAGGGAGGGTGGAATGTTCGAGTGAGTTAAGAAGTCTGGAAACGATAGCCCTCCGGAGCATTCTCCATTAGCATGGAGCGCGTTGGAGTAGTTGCCGCATAGTCTTTTAGTAGCGTGACCTTCAGTAGACAGTTTTAGTTTAGCGTTTTTACGCTCCGCTTAGCTGCTGAGAGGAGCGGAAGAACGAATGCGCATGCGCCCTCCGCTTAGCCTCAAGCGGGCTAGCGGAACGAGAAACACGGTCCGCTTACAAGTTAAGCGGAGCGCGGAGCGTTGCTACCGTCTTTCGCTAGCGAGGGTCGTCGATGCAGGCGCCCTCTCTCGCGCGTTCATCGAATTAAGCACCTTGCATAGAGGTAGTAGTCGTGCGAGTGCGAATAACTTCTGTAATACACCTCCAACTGGTTCTTTAAGGAAATAAAGTGAACAGCACAGCTAACAAAAACGTCGCCAGCGCATTGGCGTCAGAAAAAATTGGATTCGATTCGAAATGCAACCTCGCTGGCTATCACGTGGCGTTCACCAAGTCGACGCTTCCTTTTCCACTCGATAAAATCGACCGGTAACGCATTACAAGCACCCGTCTAGATACTTCATGAACAAATAAGTCATATATTGTAACGTCTTACTTCTTATATTGTAACGTCTTAATGTTATATTCGTCTTACTTTGTAAAAGTGACAAAACTTGGAGGACGCTTAAGCTTCGCCTTTAAGAGTAGAACGCGATAGCGTTATCGGGATCCGTGCGCATCGCATCGTTCGCATACGGCAAGTGGGCTTCATTCACTGCAAAACTGAACGTGGGAAAGCCAGCTTACAAAGACCAAGCTTACACCGATCCCCTAAAGTCGGCTTCACTTTTAAACTGAAATGAAATGCTGGAAAGACGTTTTTCTAGGGGCAATGTAAGTTGTCTTATATTAAAATTTGAAGGCCCTAGCAAACTTTTTATTATTTTAATAATTGTTTGCTATTGCCCCGCCGGCGCGCAGGTCTGGTAGAAATGTTTGAGTTTCCTCGTAGCAGAATTAGGTTTTCTCGTACATTCAAATTACAATCCGACGCCGATTGGTAAGCAATCCGATGGCGAATCCGACGCCGAATGGTAAAGTCGTACTTTACCATTTTTCTGACGGATTTAACTGTGAGAAATTAAATTTTGTTCGCCAAAACCTTGCACCACGTGTAGGGCCGGCCCACTCGATGTGGTTGGATGATTTTCTCCGGCACCCGCGATCACGCGCCGGTTACCGACGCCGGATTTTCGGCGACACGGGGCCCTAAACACTATAGCGTTAAGACGGTTCTAAGCGAAGCTTTAAAGGCTCACTAGTGTCGGCGGCGGCGGGGGTGGTGGTGGTGGTGGTGTCACACTGAAAAGTGGGCCGATCCTGGCGATAGTACAGAAAGGGTCCAAGCCCAATGGCACATACCAGGGACAAAAAAGTAAGAGAGAAAGGAAGAAAGAATGCGAGAAAGAAGGATAGAAAGAAAGATAGAGAGAGAGAGAGAGAAAGATAGAAGGAAACAGAGTGAGAAAGAAAGAGAGAGAAAGAAGGAAACAGAGAAATAAAGATTGAAAGAGAGAAAGAAATAAAGAGAGAGAAAGAAAGAAAGAAAATCACCAGCCCTTCCCCTGTGAAGAAAATGGGGGTAAGCAAAGGTTGTCATGTGTGTACTTGACCTACTACTTTCCGTTCCCTTTCCTACTACTTTTCGTTCTCTTTCCTTCTACTTTTGTTTCCCTTTCGTGCAACTTTTCCTTCCGTTGCTTTGTACGTTTCCTTCACTCGACGTGCACATTTAATAAACGCTTATGTTTTCTTACCTTGAGATGTCCTGAACGTCACGTTACGCTGATGAAAGTGAGATACACACACGACAAGCTTCGCTTACCCCCATTTTCTCGACAGAGGAAGGGCTGATGATTTTTTTTTCGCTACGCTGAATTTGGCCAGAGGACGCTGCAACTACGAAAGGTCCGGTCCACTACGCTACACATAGCTAAAACGTGAGAATTGCCCGCCGCTCCACTGTGGCTTAGCGGGGCAACTCGGAGCGGAGCGGACGGTAAAGAAGCTCAACTAAAGCACTCTAGTGACGGCCTAGAATACGCACGCCGATGGGAGCATGTACAGTAACTCTATAACGGCCTTACTGTTAGTAAGGCCATTAGTAAGTGCCTCGAGCGACCATTCGCGCGGCAGTTCTGCGTGTATTCGCGGGCTCCTTTCACACTCGGAAAAACACATTTATGTAGCACGTACTGAGCAACAGAAAGCTGTATCGGGATTTTTTCATGCTGCTCTACAATTTTCTCATTGACACTTTGACAATTAGGGCAGTACTTCTCGAGTTAGATAATGAATTACAATAGGTAATTAACTCTCAGTAACGAAAAAATTACTACTGGCGGCTACTCCACTGCACTGGAAACAATACGCACTGGGTTTGCTTTGCGTAACGCCGTTCCTCTTTTTTTTTTAAATCGTGCTGCGTGATAGCTGGGACACCCTGTATATCGACCAATATATCCACCAACTTACCGACCGACCCAGCTGCAACAGCCACGCCAAAACCGAGAGAGAAGACAAAGAATGCTTCGCTATACTTCATTTGAGAATTATTTACTCCATGTGTCACAATGGCACAGAACCATCCTAAAGTAGTATAGGGTGAAACTTTTGGATTGGCCAAGAACGGCTAGCACAAACATTAAAGCCGCGGGGAAAATGTTAAAAAATAAGACATTACCTACCACGCGCTGTTCACTTTAGGGAGGTCTGCGTGCTTTAGGGATACCTATGAGACAACATTACATGTACAGGTTTTATGTCGTGAATTATTGTTCTTTTGTTTTTGCTTTTTACGCACGACAGAGGTGCGCTCCATGGCATAACTTTATCGGTCGAAACCTCGCGCTGTACACACCGGTTTGCTTTGACCTACTCGGCGAGGCAGCGCGAAATCACATGAAACCCGGGATAGTAAACAAAGGAAGCTTCGCTTTAAAGAACTTCCTGAGGCATTACACTAAGACAGCCTGATGTTCACCCGATAACTTAACCTAATGCAATAACAATAAGATATGCTACGGTGAACACACGTGCATCTATGATGCCAAGAAGCATGGTGAAACACTCTGGAGCGACGCATAACATGTGCGGATACATGATGCCAGTTATCGCTGCAGCTGTAAACCAAACTGTAATGCTTATAAGAAATTGCGATTTTGTCGATGCAGGCTGAGAAAAGGCACGTTAGTAGTATAAGGCTTCTGCGCTTTTCACTGCTGTCCCGTCTGTTACTTTCTGACATACGTACTTTCGATTATTTTATTTTCTTACGTCGAGGCGTCTACCGGGATTGGGAGCTCGAAGTAACCAATATAGTATATTCCAGTTCATCCGACTTCCTGTCCTTCCTGTAGAAGGAAACTGCTGTTTTGTTTTGCCATTGTTTGTTGTTTTTCATTCACATGTTCGCAAAGGTGGAGACATCAATTCCGCCCCCAGTGCGAAACTTCGCTAGTATTTATTTATCGTTCCCCGTTTGAGCAAACAACAATCATAACTGTTGCAGGAGGGCTTATAATGGAAGAAGGCACATGTAACATTTCTCGCGCTTCACCCCGTAGAACTACCAGCGAGGTGGGAATCGATGAGAGCCTTGCCTTCAGTTATTTATTATTGAATACAGGCACATGCCCGATTCCGCGCGTATCAGGTAAAGCAAGCACGCACCATAAGTATACTTAGCAGTGACGCTCAAATGGACGCTACTTTGAGTGCTAGTCACACGTTTTATTGGGTGTAATGGCGATAAGAGAATGCACATTGTGAGGATGAGGTGTGATGCAGCACTTTTCGTGGTCCCTCGTCGTTTACGATCTCTTCTAATTTTTTTTTCTTTTTTTCACAGCCATAGTGTATCACTGGTGATGCTGGGGTGATAGCGAAATATTCGCCGCACTTTCCTCCCAAACCAGGGTGCCTATACGTACTTTGTTGTTTTAAAGTGGTGCTGACATGCTGGCTTGGCAGTACACTATGGCCACCCTGCACTTTTCAGAGGGCGCTATGACGTTTTCGTGTTTCACCCCAGCGTCGCCGACACCGGCCGCTAGAGAACTGATGAGAATGGCACGCCATTCCAAACGATAGCGGCCACTTTTCGCCGCTCGTCTGAGTGTTATGCCCAGCGCATGCGCACTTTCGACGTTTTCACAACTGGTACAGTCTTGCCTCGTGATAAGCGATCGAAAGTGGCACGGCGAATGTATACATCACATCTCCAGTTTTGCTTCGCCCACTCGCTAGGTTGTCTGTTGTGGCGCTGCTGTCTACTCTGAAAAGCTTCAGTGCAGGGTGCCTATAGTCAAGGCGCCGAAGCTGTCACGCTCTCGGATAAATTTAGCTCGTTATCAGGTGCAGAGGTAGGAAGCCTGCGCTTCCTGCTTTCTCAATGTCACTTCTATGTGGGCTAAGGCTACGGCACTAAATGATTGATGCAAATTACTGTTAAAAAATACGCTGACGGGCATAAAAAATTAGCGTAGCTTGCACTGGAGGCGCAATGCTAAAGAGACAGGGGAGCTGATGGGCACTTATCTAGTCCTGGCTTTTGGGCTAGGCTAAGCACTACCAAGTCATCCCCAGCATTTTCCGGAATTCATTGAGTATTGATCGATTATTGATTAGCTATTTATTGGCTATTGATTGGCTATTGATCGGCTATCGCAAAGTATTGGCCACGTATTTGGGCTAGGCTACGCACTACTAAGTCATCCCCAGCATTTTCCGGAATTTATTGATTATTGATCGATTATTGATTAGCAATTTGTTGGCTATCGATTAGGTATCGATGACTGACTAAGCTTACGTAGTCCCAACCATAATTAGCTAGACTTAGCCAGGCCAAGGAGGTTTAAAAAATATATAAACTACCTTGAGCCAGGCTCAGCTTCGCTGGTTCACAAGGGTATGTTCACAAGGGTCGCAAGGTTCACAAGGGTCGCTGGTTCACAAGGGTCGGTCCAGGAGGCTGCAGGTATCGTCCGAGATACAAGTTATACTTGCTTATTGTGAAGATGGTAAACCTTTTTTAGTCATGTTATCTTTCTTCGAGTAGCCAATTGCTGGAGTCCGAAACGAAAAAAAGAATCAATCTAACGGCAATTTTTTTTACCCTCTAAAGCGACTTAACGCGTTGTGGGCTACAGGGGTCAAAGACTGCACAAAAATACATACGAGTCGGCCGGACAATTGTTCTATACGCCATAACTTTAACATCAGGTGTGGCGCTTTTAATTTGCGTCAAAGGAGATCGACATTCTTCCGAGCGGAACCCGATTTGTTTTCAATGTGTTTTTTTTCCTATTCCAATTGCTACTAATTGTTACTCCAGCGTACTTTACTTCAGTAGTGCAGCTCACTTAAACGTTGGTTGAAAAATAGTCGGAAGTCAAATGCATTGTTTTGTTATTAATGGTGGTACAGACTGTTTAATTAACATTTATCGTCTTAGCCGACTCATCATAGCACTTTTTAAGAGTTGTCAAGGATTCACTCAGGAGCACTTGGTCTGAAACACTTTCAATGCGACAAAAGAGAAAAAAATCATCGGCAAATCACTGCACTTCAACTGAGGAGGAAACGTCAAATTGCATGTTACTATTATAAATTTAAAACAGAAAAATCGGGCCCAGTTCTGATTACTGCGACACTCCAGACGGGACAGCCAGGTAGTCCAACGCTCACACGAAATTTCAACTAACTGTTGCCTATTTCGTAAATATGCTGCGACCCATCTTATAATTTGAAAATTCAAGCCAACGGCGTTCATTTTATATAAAAAAACTTCTTGTTAAATACCCTGTCAAATGCCTTCAATAAATCATTCGATATCACCCGCCATGGTTTCTCAGTGACTATGGTGTTGGGCTGCTGAGCACGAGGTCGCCCCGGCCACGGCGGCCGCATTTCGATGGGGGCGAAATGTGAAGACACCCGTCTACTTAGATATAGGTGCACGTTAAAGAACCCCAGGTGGTCCAAATTTCCGGAGTCTCCCACTACGGCGTGCCTCATAATCAGATCGTGGTTTTGGCACGTAAAACCCCATAATTAAAATTAATTAAATCAATCGATATCATATCTATTCGATTCCTGCACTTGATTGCTGAAGCACAATAATGCAATGCTTCTAGTAAGTGCGTTACAGTTGAGACTAATGCGCCGTGGTGGCGTAGTGGCTATGGCATTGCGATACTAAGCACGAGGTCACGGGATCGAATCCCGGTCGCGGCGGCCGCATTTCGATGGGGCGAAATGCAAGAAACACCCGTGTGCCGCGCATTGGGTGCACGTTAAAGAACCAGAGGTGGTCAAAATTGATCCGGAGTCCCTCACTATCAAATCGTGGTTTTGGCACTTAAATTCCCCGGAATTTAACAGTTGAGACTACCTTTCTAAACCCATGCTGCCTGGCATAAAAAACGGTTATTTCTTTTAGGTTGCTCAACTAAGTGTTTCCGATTAACATGCTCTAATGAATTACAGACTGTGGAAGTGATTGAAATTGGGTGGTAGTTTGCGTCATTCAGGTTATCGACTGCTTAGAAGATATATACTATTCTTGCCAGCAGCCAATCCATCAGTATCAGTAATGAAACTCATATATCAATTCCAACACAAAGTTGTCGTGAATATGACACCAATTAGGGTTTTTGTACTGAAGCGCATATAACCGTGCTATTTCACAGTAAGTGAATTTGTTCATCCGTTCCACCAAGATCATTAGACACGGACGTATGATGTGAATTCGTATAGAGATAATTCGCTGGATAGTGGTCAAAGTGAGAAAGATTAAGTTGAACGATGGTGTTGCACGAATGTTTTATGGAAATTCGCGTATATAATCGTTTAGACGCGCTGCAGTTGCTTCTAGTGAGATGACTTCGTGGGCTGACAAAAGCTTTATAAGTATTTTAGATGTTTAGAACCGGTTTAGAAGGGGTTTGGGAGTGTTTCTTACACGTTGTGCAAGCGGAATTGTACACGAGGAGAGTGTTTTTTTTTTTTTTTTCTTCGTCTAGTGCTATTGCGTCATATTTTTTTTCTAGTTTATTTCGCATGCACTGTTCGGTGTTCACTAACAGCAACAGCAGTTATAGAAGAGTGATATAATTTTGGGTGGTTGGTGCATACTATAGCTAAATGAATTAAAGTTAATTCCTTATATTGGATTTGTCGTTTCCTTCCCTCAGTCCGTCCTATCCGCTACGCCGCCGCCGACGGCTGCGGTAGTGGTCGTCGTCACGCCTTCTCCTCAATCTCTTTTGGTTTGGCGTTGATTTTTCGCCCAGTGAACTGGGCCGATCCGAGAGACAATGTATTCGAAAGTGGTGACTTGGTCGGCCCATTCTGATACCAGTTGCACGACGCGTTCGTCGCATGGGTCCTAATGTGGTTTGTGAGGTGGGCCGATCACGGAGGCAGTGCAACCAAAGGCTTGGGTGAGCCGATCCTTATGACGCTATCACATTACAGGCGCTCAGACGCACACAGTACGTGAACCTAACTTTTTAACACGAAAGTGTTTTATGCCGGGGTCCACCAAGACTTCACTGACGTATTTCCGTCACGGAAATACGTCATAGAACATAATACAAAGAAAGAAACCAGAAGAAAAAGTTCCACAAACATGCAAAATTTGGAAATCGAACCCACGACCTCTCGGTCCGCGACGATAGATCGCCGAGCGTTTAACCCATTGCGCCACAAACGCATTTGCAGAGAGCTACACAGACGCGCCTTATATATCTAACACTCCTCCGTGTACCCGCGCTCTTGCTCGGGGCGGTGCCGCCGCCTACGAGCAGAAAAAAGTTGTCGCAGTTTCACCCGAAAGGTGAAGCATCAATTGCGATAGCAACTTAGTAGAGATCTATACGGAGTAAGGATAGTAGTTTTATCCGCTGTACAAACTTGGACATGCAGCAGCACCGGCAACACACAACACTGTTGTCGACGCCGTCGGCGTTTTGCCCGCGTTCGCACAAAATGCGTGCGGCGTTGGTGACTGTTGCCGGAGCCTCTGATATAAATACACTCTATATAAGAAGTATTCCGGGGAAAACAGGAGTAACTGCACAGTTAGTCCAAAAAACGGCACTTTCGTCCCTCAAGGGAGTAACTGCAGGAGTGTGCGTGGCGTGTGCAAATTTTGGAGAGTAAGTGTACGATCCCTGGTCCGAAAGAGAGCAACGGCGAGGACGAACTGCAACAGTTACTCCCCATGCACTCTGCTGTTTTCGTCCGTCTCGTGGAGTGATGCGGCGAACGCGGTATTGTCTATATATCATGAATAGTTGGAAGTTCGTGTACTGTCTATCTGAACTGGATGTAAAGCAGCGCTTTGCATCTTCGTGAGAAAATTGCCTGAAATTTAAAAGGTGGAATCTGAAGAGCCGTGCACTTCGTGTGCGTGCACACCATAAGTGAACGATACGCATTAAGCGCGCAAGTCATAAATGGATTGCCAGATTTTCTTGGCCAGTAGTACCTAAGGAGTTCCCTTCGTTCCAAGGAGATTATGAACTTAACTGAAGCGATGTGTAGCTCAAAAGGGGCACGCTAAGCGATAGAGAAGTTGTCCTTCTCTGTCGTCTTGCGTGCACCGTTTGCGCTCGCTACACGAAGATCACGTAATGTCTCAGTTTAAATCACCGTAAGAATAATCGGGCAGCTTTCTTTATGTAGTCGCTTAGATTTGTAAGTATGCGCAACGTTAGACTCTCCCGGCATAGCATACACCAAATGCCGAGTCTCTTCTGTTATTGCCGCACCTGTGTTAAGCTGGTTAACCTCGACTCGGTAACCTGACTTGTCAAGCGAGCTGCCATGGTGAAGTGGTTAGGGTACCCGACTTGTAAGCGAGAGGACGTGAGTTCGAATCCTACTTGCCGATGCGTTTTTTTTTTACACTTCCCCCACGTTCGGCGTCGCTGTCTAGCCGAGAAAACGTAGCGGGGAGGCTCTCACGCAGATGTCGTGCTCGCGTAGGAGTGGTGTTGAGATTGAGCGGCGTGAATAGCAGCTGCTGCGTTAGCGTGGAGGAATTTACAAAGGAAGCGTTATGCGTCACCATTGGGTTTATATAGTTTAATGCGACCCTGAGGATTTTTTATCAACGTCTCGATCGGGAGGTGTATTTGATCAGGTCGTTGCAAAGAGTGTACACCGGCTAAATGTCAAGCATTGATTGTCTTATTTCTCGGTATATTCACCCATACTTGCAATTCTCCCTGCACCGCGAGATCAACAGCGTCTCGGTCGACAGCGTGATGGAAGCCGTCTTGGCTTAGATGCGCTAGAATGTTGACGATCATTCAGTTTGTTCAAACAAACAAAAAGTTAACTGTACTCTTTCTCGTGTTCTGGTTCAACTCAAGCAATCTTATAATATAGCATCTACACCGCGTAACATAGTATCCATATTAATGTAACATTGCTTAACGTCAGCACATTTAAGATTAACACAAGCATCACCATGAAAGAAGCTTCGCGTTCCACAATTGCCACAATGGGTGGGAAAAAGCGCATTGCCAAGTAGGGATGATATCTACCTGCTGTTGCCAATCGTGAAAACTCTGCGGCTCCAAACCTCGCGTGTCCATGACCTCTGAGATTGGCGCACACTCGTTAATACTCGCCCAGGTCGGTCGGAAGCCACAAGCTCCTCTTCTCCCGACACCTTCGGCACCGTGGCTGCCCGTGATGTCCGCCATTGTTCACCCCCTTCCAACCAACGTGGGAGTAAATGAAATAAGTCGGAGGCGTTACCATCACCGCAGAGCCATCCTCAACGATAGTACAGCTCAATGCATTTACACAGATGCTGCTGTTTCACATAATCACGTCAGTACTGCCTGGACGAACAGCGACGGCAGCAACACAGCAACAACTACTCATAGCACACAATTAAGTACGACCGGTGCAGAACTACAAGCGATTCTAGAGGTTGCTCAGGCAGCCAGATATGGCCGCCTCAAGCATCACCGCCCTCTACACATTTACACGGATTCGCAAGACGCCATACGTGAACTTAACAAGATTGACGCACACCCACTGGCAACCGCCATCCACGAAGAAGCAACACTTCTGCGGCACAAGGGAACTGAGCTGCACATTTATTGGACACCGAGTCATATGGGTGCAGGAGGGAATGAGCGAGCGGACGCGCTCGCGCGGGGAGCATATTTACCCACCCCCTATTCTCCTTGCCCCGTTTCCGTCACAGCTCGATCGGCAGAAGATGTCGACGCTGTCGATGCTCACCTGCAGCTCCGACAGCATAGAAAGCTTGCTCTACAAGTGCTTCTGCCCGAAGGCCATGACCCCCTCCCTCCTGGGCTTCCACGCCGGGAACGCGTGGCACTCCGCCGTCTACGCACCGGCACGGCAGTCACGCCTGCGTTCAAAGCCCAATACATTGACAAGTCGCTTGACCCCACCTGCGGAACTTGCACCACGGGTGCGCCAGCCACAGCACACCACTTGCTATGGACATGTCCTGGCCTGTCATCACTGCGAAGAATCTGCCTTGCTGGGCTGCAGAGCTCAGTCGCCACTCTCAATGACTGGATCCTTCCTAGAGGGACCCCTCAACACCGCAAAGCTATATATGACAGCTTGCTCACCTACCTTATAAGAAGCGAAACCATTAACTTAATCTAGGCACCTCACCGGAAAGACCACTGGGGTTGCCTTTTCATACAAGTACAATTTTCTATTTTTTTTATGACTGAATAAACGTATTTCTCTCTCTCTCGTTAATAATACGGTGTGATTTGGTCAGTACTTCGTTACTGATGGTACTGGCACACTACTTTGGTGCTGATGCAGCGCGATGTTTCAAATTTCCTTGTTGACGCTATTTTTCACCCTTAGTGCAAACGAGCACCTGTCCCCACAGTGCTGCCGTCACAGGGGCAGGCGTTCAAGCCTTGCTGCACTGAGTCACTGCTGTCGGCCGCTACGGAATTTTGTCTTAACAAGAACGCAATCTGTGTAGTGGTCCGCCTCAAGGAGAGTTTTTAGTTTCGTTTGTTTTGTATTGGGCCTGTGGGAAACGAAGCAAACGAAAGTGCATTGTTCATCATATCCGAGAAATCAGCTTTATCGAGTGGTAGTTGCGACGTTCACCGCATGAACGCTTGTACACGTGAAAATAAGCACAGTCGATATTCAGTGCTTATGTACCGTAGGATCTGAGGCAATCTTGAATTTCCGAGCCGCCTTTCAATGTAGCCAGTAAAATCTTGCAAGCTGTGTTGATCGCCTATTGTCTGCAGCCCGAAAATCCGAATATCGGGTGGCGTGCCCAGGCTGCGGAAACATTCAGCTGTTCCTCAGATCGCATGGTCCGCGAACCTTTGACGCCGGCGTTCAAAAAGAAGAAGACGCTTGTAGCACGTATGATGAGTGCACGCAATGTGGCGTGGCAGATAAGGCCTTCACCTCCGTACGCTCTTATCGCGGAGGGAAAGGTTTTGAGGGCAGCTTCGTCGCAAGATAGCGTACATATTTGTACAGAGATCGTGCTTTTGACAGGCAGCAGTAAAAAATGCTGAAAAAAAAGTTGTCGCAGTTTCACCTGAAAGGCGAAGCATCAATTGCGATAGCAAACTTGTAGAGAGCTATACGGAGTAATGATATTAGCTTTATCAGCTGTATAAACTTGGACATGCAGCAGTATCGGCAACACGCAGAACTGTTGTCGACGCCATCGGCGTTTTGCCCGCGTTCGCTCAAAATGCGTGCGGCGTTGGTGACTGTTGCCGGAGCCTCTGATATAAATAGGCACTGCGTGCCGCAGCTAAACGTCGCCTCCCTTCCCTCCCCCTCCCCCACGGCCTCTCGCTCGTCGGAAGAAGGCGCGTTTGCTCTACATACATGGTGATTGTGAAGGAGAACAGAGACGCCTACTTCTGCAGCCCTTAAGCGAGCACGGCGCAGAACGCGCGTTTGTTCTCCGCCGTGCGTTCACTCCCCGTGAAAGACGCGCCCCTCGCGCCCTTTCACTCGCACATACAGCGTTCGGCGCGCGGCGACGATTTCTTCTCCAAGTGACGTCATACGGAACCTCACGGCGACGGCGACGGCGACGGCGACGCCGACGGCAGAAATCTGCTTTTGAGTGTCCATATAATTGCTATCGCAATAAAACTGAGTTCAATGACGTTTTGTAAAAATTCTTCGCGTTCTTTCATTGTCAGTCCTCTGCATTTAGTTTCTTAACACTGCCTATAATCTTATCCTTTCATTTATGCTTCTTTGGAAATAATTCACATTAGATAATGCAATGCTCGACAGTCATTCAAGTTGTAAACCACGGTGTTTCTTCAGCGGCGCTGGTTTGTGCACTGTTCTTACACCTGGTTGTATGGGGTTATTAGAAATGTGAACCAACATGAAAATGTCGGCTCAGAATAACCTTCGATTGCCGTTATTTGATAGCACCAGTGATTCTAGATGTCCTCGTGGATTTTGCGATATGTGAAACTTGTACTTCATTTGATGCACTGAAAATAAACATACTGATACACGCCTTTTCGAATTATCATTATACATATACGAAACACCGAAAAGGTGTCTTGAGATAGTATCAAAGATACATTTATATTCAGTGTGGCCCAGTCCTGATCACTAGCGCAATTTCACCCCTTCCAAGTTCGCATATATTAATGATATTTAAACGCTCGATTCTCCTATTGCAAGGACCCATTAACGAAAGCCACAAACACAAAAGTACAGGGATTTTCTTAGTGGGGAAGAAAAAAAAAACAATTTGGAGGACGCTTAAGCTTCGCCTTAAAGGGTGGAACGCGATAGCATTCAAAGGTCCCTGGCTGCTTATCAGGCTTTCCAGCAACTGCAGCTTTCTTTTTTCTCCAACTTCGCCTCCGCATGCGGCTGCCGTAGGGAGCCTACATGCAACGATGTTGTTGCATGTAGCAAAACAGCGTTGCATGTAGGCTCCCTATAGGGAGCCATAGGCTGTCGAGGAGGCGAGCGCCATCTGGATGGTATTTTTGCAAGGAGCAAACCGGGGCGCGCCGCTGTAGGAATGGTATAAATGCTGAAAAAGGGGGCTTGTGTTTGGTTTTGCGCCGTAAGAGAATTACGTTTTCTCATATATTCAAATTACAACCCGACGCTATCACGTCTGTAGGTTGTGGTTACGTCATACTTTGAGATTTTTCTGATGCGACTTTACTTTGAGAAACTCGATTAGTTCGCCAGCGCCTCTGCGCCACGCGTGGAGGGCCTGCGTGGTCGGGCTGGTTCCGGATGATTTTCTTGGCCGCGGACGCCGACGTAGAGACCGGCACCGACGCCGACGCTGGATTTTCAGTGACACGGGGCCTTTGACGCTTTCGCGTTAAAATAGAAAGACACAAGAGGTCCTTGTCTGAGAGAAGAAAAAGAGCCACCCTAATGTGTTTGCAGAGGCATTCAGCCGCGTTTGTTCTATACTGCGGCAATACGTCGACATTAGCGCGCTAGGGAGGGAAAAGAAGGAAGAAAAAACCATCGGAGCCTATTCGCATTATTATTCCAGCATATTTACATACTGCTTCGGTTTCTCTGGAAAGAGATTTCCTTTCCATGAGGATCCGGCACAAGAAAAGAGGAGTGGTGGAAGCGTTAACCGTAGTGTCCTCTTAAATTGCAGTTCTTGTACTAAAAAAAAATGTGAGACGTGGTTCTAGTGTTTTTATGCGCGCACGGTAACGCTTGGTATTTGCTGAACCCAGCAAATGTATGAGTAGAATGGGATACGACGGCTGGCTTATTCTTTTTTTTTTCAAACTTTAGTTAATTATCCTTTTATGTGCCTCAATTACAATCACGGATTCCCGTTTACTTTTGCGCACTGTGGAAAACTACGCCTCCTATGTTTCTCGCCTTACAGATTTATTTATTTTGATGATACTGGCATCAACAACTTTTTTCTTCCATATTTTATGAATATTTTATGGTCATATGAAGACACATAAATGGAACAAGGTCAGGAAATAAATTGGTTTGGCGTCAAAATAAAAAATGAAAGACGACCTAGGTGAGACAAGCATAATATGTAAATTCTTTTTATGTTCTACATAATTGTTTTGTAAAGTGAAGGATGATAGTTTAGACAATTTTTTTTCAGTCTTCAAGTGTTCTTTCTTTGTTAAGTTCTTGAATTAGCACTTGCGATGACCTTTACTATTTGCCGCGCTCTGTTCATTGTCGTTGTTTTACTTTAGTCTTCGTGATCTGTCGTTTTGTTCTTTTTTCCAGTTTCCTTTCTCCCTATCTTCTTTTTCTTGGGTTCCTATATCCCCTCCTTCCTGAAACGCGGGAAGGCGCTCTGGCCCTTCCGGTGACAGCTGCCACTTCGCTCCATTCCGCCTTTTTGTCTGTTTGTATTTATCTGTTTCTAAAACAAATAATAATAACGTACGCCTTTTTTCTTTGTTCCATTGAAATTTCCAACCACTTCTGCCCACCTTAGTGCTCTTATAGCACTGGGACCATATGAAAGACTGTCGTCGCTGGCATTTGGCTTCCTCGCGTTTGTGCGGCCAGATTTCCAACACTACTCTTTTTTTCTTCATCTTTTCTAACTTTTCCCCATCTCCCAGTGCAGAGTATTCAACCGTTGTAGCTTTTCTAGTTAAGCTCGCCGCCTTTAATCCTTTTTTTTTTAAGCTCACCATTTCGTCCCCTCTATTACGCAAGACGAAGGCGCACGCCCCAGCTTTATCTGTGATAAGACAATTTGAGGTTGATTTGCCATTATTTTATAGTCTACATCATGCACTCAGTGGAAATGCAATGTTGTGTTTGCTCGAGCGGCAGTGCTTTGACCAAACACTGCTGGTCGAGACCGTCAAAAAAAATGTGGTTGCTCCCTCTTATATAGGAATCGGTATAGAACACGAAAGTGAAACGTGTCTTCACAGAAGTAGTGTAATGTTTATTGCACATTGATATATAATGTCTATTGGTGTTTTGTGGCTAAAGCGCCCTTAGGCGTTGATGCACCCACGCTGACGCCTGGTGGCACGTCTCCTCCATCACGACTACCAACGTCGATGACCATGAGCAACCGTCGTGCATATGGAAGCTGCACTACGCTGCACACGCTAGCACAACGCGAAAGACGAAGCACGTAACTGACACACTAATACAACGCGCAAGACAAAGCACGTAACTGAATCGTCACCGAGTCAAATCAGCGCGTACAGCGCGTCGTAATTGCAGCCTCCGCGATCAACTTCAGAAACATTTTCAGAGCTAATTGCAGAGGCCACGCTCCGCTGTGCTGAGTACGGTGAACGCCACTACCAACGCCACCTAGGTGGCGTTGGTAGTGCTTCTTGATGCCAGCGTCCCTTCGAATGCTGGCATCGAGGCGTCGTAGAGCTGAGACCACCGAAGCGTTCACTGTCGGTGCGCGTTAGTGTCATAATGCAGTACTTCTCTTTTCTGCTCGTAGGCGGCGGCACCGCCCCGAGCAAGAGCGCGGGTACACGGAGGAGTGTTAGATATATAAGGCGCGTCTGTGTAGCTCTCTGCAAATGCGTTTGTGGCGCAATGGGTTAAACGCTCGGCGATCTATCGTCGCGGACCGAGAGGTCGTGGGTTCGATTCCCAAATTTTGCATGTTTGTGGAACTTTTTCTTCTGGTTTCTTTCTTTGTATTATGTTCTATGACGTATTTCCGTGACGGAAATACGTCAGTGAAGTCTTGGTGGACCCCGGCATAAAACACTTTCGTGTTAAAATGTGCTGCTGTATATGACAGGGTGGAATAGCTATGCGAAGCCCACTATATTAAAACGTCAAACGATTTCCAGAAATGCGTGGGGGTCCGTGCACCCCGTGCATTGCGTTTGGACATGAGGCAATTTAAGCGTGCTTCCGCATTGTCCCGACGCCTGATCTGCATGCGGCGTCCTGTCGGCAGATAAGTAGCACTTGCGATCATCAAATATGTGGTAACTCTCTTAGAGACGGAGAAGGGTTGCGATTTCAGGCTAAATATGGGAGCAGTGGAGTTGGTCAGTTATTATTATTATTAGCTTATTATACTGCCACGTGTACTTGTTTATCTTTCACCGGTGACAGCTCTTCATCGGCTCACAAATGTTAACCGTTATCGCATGGCGCAGGACGCGCCTGCATGTATCGGAAGTTTCTCGAACGTTATCGATGCTTCTTTCCGTTGTCTGTATTCACCGACGCTTATGTTACCAGATTGTATGACCGACGCGAATTGTCTAGAACTTTCTGGAAGACACGCAGGCACCAGGAAATAACCTGGAACATTCGATGACTCATGTATAAAAGCCAACGCGTTTCGCCGCTGATCAGATTTCGACGATCGCCGACTGTGTTCGCCGCTTTCGTTGTGCTTCGAGCGCAGCTTGCTTTTGTGGACACAGGTTCGCCCAATAAAGAATAAGTTTTGTCATACACAGTTTTACGACTGTTTACTTCAGCGTCATTACTACGTGACAATACATAAAAATTATCACACAGAAATGAAAGAAAAGGAGCTAGCTGGCAACTGACACAAGGAGGGGCACACGCCTGCCGGCCCCGATATCGAGAAGTATGTGCAGATATTATGGGGGAAAAGGGTTGAGGAGGGGGAGGGTAGGGTGGGGACGGGACAAAGTGCAGCTCGGCTTTGTATCATAATGACACATAATTGAAGATATTTCCCGATGAGCCATCCATTCTGACTCAGATGTAACAAACAGGCTCCCTCTGTGCTCTGCGCTCACGAGATATTTTCTAGCCGGTATAGTTGCGAGAGTGTGGTTCGCTTCCTTGTGGAATTCGAAAGAACTCCAAGAAAATCCGCTATCACTGTTTGCTTTCTTATTATGCACTCACATAAGAACGGAATAGTAAATTAGAAATTGTCGGCTACGGAATAAAGACCGTACTTACAGAAAGCAGTGGCATACAAATTAAGTGTCTGACGCAAGCTTTGGTGTTTTATTTTGATGCAAAAAGCTCGCTTACCGCGAGGAGTTCAATACTTAAAGGACCGCTAAGCGGCATTCAGTTGGACATTACTGCTTTCGCATTCACAACTCATAAGAAGTGCTTAGGTGTCCTCGGATGTTTAATTCTAGATGGTTCTAAAAAATTACTCCATCTCTCGCTAAAGGGAACCATGTGTGGATGCGAAGCAGCGGGGAGATGGTTAGCTTGAGCAGGATATGGTTTCGCGGCAGCGGCCCGAGCGCTCATCGCGGCGCTGCACAGGAGAGAGAGAGAGAGAGAGAGAATGAGGCGCGCGCGCTCCGTCATTTTCATACGGCGGAACTACCGTGGCGCCCCCAGCGGGGTATGCAGCTGTCGCACCACCTGTCGTGCGCGCCGCTCCGGATTCCTAGAGGAGAGAAAGGGATGGAGCGTAGGAGAGGAGAGAGACGGGGAGACGCACATGCGCTGTGGGGGTGTGGCACGCGGGCGCCGCTGCGTAGAGGATTCCTAGAGGAGAGAGAGGGGGAGGGGACGCGCATGCGCTGTGGGGGTGTGGGACGCGGGATGGACGGACAGAGCGGCCGGCAAGAAATGCTTCGCATTTAAAAAACTTCAACAGTTATAATGCCAATTTGTGCGTCTTGTACCATTCTGTTATTGCTTATCCCCATATTCAGAAATGGATCTGAACTTGAAGCCGATGCATGACTTTATCTAAATGACGCCTGTCATGAACGCGCTGAGTGAAACGCAATGAGCGTCCGGGGCACATTCATAGCAGGCGTCATTTAAACCAAGTCAAGCATGGGCTTCACGTTACTATACATTTCTGAATACAGGGGTTATAGACTTTATGGTCCATTGGACTGCTCCACTTGCGTGTACAAACTATGCCGTAGCTATGCGCGCGCGGACGTGTTCCAACTTTAAGTGGTGTAGGTGTACCAACTGCACTTCGCAAGTTGCATTTTTCAAGCTCGCGCGAGCTGTAAATCACTACGTGTAGGGTTTTGGTAGCTTTACTCTTATTATTTTAGTGTTTTCTTTCAGCCATTTTTCTCTTTGGTGCAGAGAAAAGATACTTATTTATGCAAACCTTCAGAAAAATAACGTCTAGTATGCATAACCTAAGCAAGAGGGAGTAGCCCATGATGTCAACATCTCCAGCACCTACATTTATTCTTTGAAGAAGCACCCGACGAAAGAAGTTTCAAGTGCAAACGGGTGTTGAACCAACCACTCGAGCACGTTCTTGAGGCCGAGATGGGTTGGCATTGGAAGAGCGAGGCAATTTGCAATTCAGATGCGCCAAGCTTCCGAGACGCTTGCTTCGCGTGTGAACGAGAAGGGGGCTTGTAGGCCCAGCCTCCTCACGCCTTCTTATCTGTGTTCAATGTGCCGGCGCCGAAAACGTCATTTGCGAGCATCGCACCCTCAAGAGCAGCCGCTCAAGCACAGCTTATACAACATTTCTCCAACAAGTTTGTGGCGAAGCTGCACAAATACTAGGTGGCTCCAGGCGTCTGCCAACGGACTGAAGAAAGGACGGTCGCAAAAAGGTGAGATCAACGGGTCTAACTTCAGGAAAGGTCGCACTTGCTGGACGTTGGACGAAACCGAAAAGAATTATTCGAGTCGCATAGGCGAAGTAGCTTCCTATTAGCAGACATAAGATAGCCGAAAGCTACTTGAGTTGGCGCGACCATTAGCTGCTGTGCTACAGACGAAGACGATGAGGATAGCGGCAGCATTACCATATTGCTAGTGAGCGCACGCTTTAGCCACGCTCCTTAAGTCGACATGTCAACCTACAAGAACTAAAATTAGGGCAAGTTTGTAAGAATTCATACTTGACTTAAAGCGCCAGAAAACGAGGACGGAAGAAGGAAAACCAGTCGATGTTGTCGTTTCGGCGCACCATGATAATAGCCGTGCCTGTTGCAACACAGTCACCGCTTCTATCTTGGGTCCATAATAGTCTCGGCCATCGCAGCGAGTCCAAGCACGACATTTGACAAGATTCCCACGAAACAAGTCTAAAAATCGGGGCCCCGTCATCACCTCGACAACGTAAGAGAGAGAGAAAACTGCTGGCGTATATGTAAAACGCCTACATGCTAGTCGACATGGGGAAGGGGATCGGGACCGAGATGATCTATGAAGAACACTATGCCCTTCGCCTTCCTGAAAGCAAGGTCAAGTTTCAAATTTTCTTCTTTTTTTCATTTCCTTCAAGACATTAGCTTAAATGACAAGTTCTATCCTATTTGCGTCAATACCATCACTATTGTTTCACTTGCGTTACCATAATCCTATACAGGGTGTCACAACTAAAAAGAATCCCGCGAATACATGCAAAATTGCCGCACGACTGGCCGCTCAATGTACTTCGCGTGCATTCGAGGGCATCTTTCACGCTCGGAAAAACACTTCTATGTAGCCCGTACTGAGCAACAGAAAGCTGTGTCGGGAGTTTTTCACGTTGCTCAACAATTTTCTCCAAGCGACAGCAAACAACATTACTTTGGTTCTGTCCAGCTACGTGACATTTGCATTTTTTAAGTCTTGGTGCATGATAGTTGGGACACCTT
Organism: Dermacentor silvarum; assembly: GCF_013339745.2. Classification (NCBI taxonomy): domain Eukaryota; kingdom Metazoa; phylum Arthropoda; class Arachnida; order Ixodida; family Ixodidae; genus Dermacentor; species Dermacentor silvarum. Next base: position 185,507,034 of record NC_051155.1, on the reverse strand, counting down.
GTATATTGTTGCCTGCTAATGCGTAAGCATTCTTTGGCGAGTACCCCAGCAGAATGTGTTCATCCCGTGTCGCCTTATATCTGCAAAATAAATGCATAATTGGTCAAGGTAAAACATGTTATAATACTGTAATAGTAGATGAGTGGTAGCGTTAGAAAGAAAACTAGCAAATACTTCTG